>NC_136792.1:28162422-28169922 GCF_951216825.1 Electrona antarctica
GAGAGAATGCAAGAGGAGTGAAGGGAGAGAGGGGCTAGAAGTATGGGAGGAGTTGGTGGGACGTGATAAAGTATAGTTTTTGTATTCATGGTATTTCTTAGATTTGTTTGTTTGTTTTAAAATGGATACATTATTATTTTAATTTATTTTATTAAATGTATGAAAAGAAAATGGGATTTTTACTCAAGTCGTGACCCATAAAAATGGGCCGACCCAGTGTTTGGGAAACTGGGTCTAAGCCATATGGTCAGCCACAGATTCTCCCAACAACAGTGAGACAGTGTGTGACGAGGTCAGCTGTGACTAGTATGTGGCGTGGCCAAGATCCAAGCAGGACATTATATTATATGAAAACATAACACATTACACCCAGCAATGTATTGAGATATACTGCAGTTGTTTGGCCAGGCTCTCTCAATCATTGCCAGAGATATTTCTCTGATAGAGCAATGCAATTTGCCTTTATCTGGATATTTGGGTTCAGGTGGGCACGATAATGTCTATTGAGTAATGCGAGTTGTTTCAGAGCTTGGTCTTGCGTGCTGAGCGCATGCTGTAATTTGTCTCTTATCTGATTGGCAAGGCAGAGTGTTGTTCAGTGTAACAGGAGCCCAGGCCTGGAAGTCCGACAAACTGAGCCATGGCAAAGATATACTTGGTTTATAGCAGCGGGAGTTCTGGTCAAGCAAGGTCCTGTTTTGTTACAGTTAAGAGTGCGGTGGATTGAATCGACAATGGTTCACACTGGCGTGGCAATGACCAGGTTAAGATAGAAATGGATAAGTGAAGTCAGCGGGGCATGCCGTGGATCAGATAGACGGATTCATGGAGGACCACGGCCAGCACAGCAGAGAATGTGCGAGAGAGCATAGCACTTCGCTCAGCCCCCCTCCTCCTCCACGCTCACTGCCAGGGCATTCCACAGCTTACCTCCCTTCCCTGCCTCCTTGACAGAATGATATATCTGCTTTTTCTGCAGATGAATTAGTAACACAGATCTAGGGACAGGGAGAATGAGTGGATAGTGAAGGCCAGACGGTTAGAGATGCAGCCTGATATGTAGTGTATAAGAAGTAAAAGGGATGGAAGGAGGTGCATGCATGTGCACACGCGCATGGCACGCAAGGGCTGTTTGTCTCGCAACTCTCGCCTCGCACACCACCCAGTGCATTCTTTTTTGAGGGGCGCTATAGCCCTTCCTATATACAACTTTTGTCCCCACACGTCTCAATGTTTGCCATTGACAATGAAAGGAGAAATTAGCTCAAATGTCCGCCAAATATGACGTAAATTTGTACGATGACAAGAGCGCCCCTCACTTCACACGGGTGTGCTTCTTTTTAAATAAATGCAGCTCACTGGGGAATGTGACAGCACAACGCAGGACAAAGAAAGAGGTATCTCAGTGCATGGCTCTGTCTCTGCTGTTTTCTCGCTTTCTCTTCGAGTTCAGAACTAACTAGAAAAAGTGCCCTTCTGGGCACAGGTCTCCACCAGGAGGATAGGACTGTGTGAGATGTTTGGCAAAATGTTTAGGAGTATAATATAAACATGTTTTTTAGTTTTAGTTTTTTGCAACAATTTTCTTCATTTTGTTGAGGAAATGCAGAGCCAGATCACTCATAGCATCTTTGAGGATAGAATTCTGGATGAGCAGGACATGTGCAGCATTTTGAACGAAACGGGCCACTCCTGAAAACTTTGGAAGGCAATCTTAGTCAATCAGTGTAGAATCGGAGAAATCCAACAGACTCGTCTTGATCACATGACTACAGAGATCATGTGGACCGATTTGCGTGAGATTTGGATGAAATCTGTGCGACTAACATAAGCAATGTGTTTTGCAGAAATTGGCCTCATGGTGGCGCTATGACCGGCAGATGTGGAGCGATGCAGGGACAATGTTTTTCCATGGCCTCTAGGGAGTGCGCATACATAAGTTGTATACAGATCGATGCAGTTATAGCTAAAACAGGAATTGGCCTGTTATAGCGCCACGTGAGGCTGATTTGGGGAAAAGAATTGTGGCATGTCGTCCTCGGCCTAGTGGAAATGTGCGTGTATAATTTCACGGAAATTGCACACTGTGTTTGTGATTTGTGGCATTTTGTTCGAAACGGACCAATCGTGTGAGCTTTGGAAGCCAATCTTAGCCAATCAGGATGGAAGATGGGAAATGGTGCCGCTCCGTGTTGATCACATGACTATGGAGATAGTGTATAACGAATTGTGTGATGTATGGATAAAATGTGTACGAGTAATCTACATAAATGTTTTTTGCCTAAATCGGCCTCATGGTGGCGCTATAACAGGCCGTTGAGGAATATTTGGGGCAGAGGTTCGTCGTTGGCATCCAGGGAGTGTGTGTGCAAAGTTTGGCATGGATCGGGCCAACGGTGCCAGAGATTAGCTGATAACGGACGGACGGAAGGACGGACGGACGGACGGACGGAAGGAAGGACACACACACGGACGGAGTGCAAAACATACTCTCTCCCCATGCCTTCGGCCTGGTGGAGACAATAATGCCCTTCAGTTTGGTTGTTGGTAATTTAACTCAGAGTGTAACATTTCTTTTTTTAATTAAACAGGATCTGACTGTGTTGCCCTTCATTGGCACATGTCCTTAGTTGGTCTTTCAGTCTCTCACCCTCCTCACCCTCTCTCTAGCTAGCATTGGATGAAGTTCAAGTGAAAACTCCAACTTTTGAGAGTGGAGTGATAGCGTCAAACAGGAAATGATCCAGGCTATACAGTTACATGTAGGCTATATAATTGGCTGATCACAGATACACTGATTATCTCACCTACCAATGAAAAATTGCTTTCTCTTTCTCTCGCAGTCTCAAACAATTTCAACAATCAACCAAAATCACAGCCATTTCTACCCCACACCTCAAGATATTATAAATGTACTTTATTTGTAATGTATTTTGACATTATGATTCAACGATCATGCTACAGCTTTGAGGTTTCTGTGTGTTTCTGTGTTTTTAACCACTTAAAGGTAGGGTAAGTGATATTGTTTGGTTAAAACAAAAAGTTTTTAAAGCACTATATTGTGATAGTAATGTTAATTTGTTCAGTAGTAGGGGTCTTCTGCGTCCCTTTAGAACTTTCCAGGACAATCTTCAGCCAATCAGGAGAAAGTACCTATTTATCAGCTTCAAAATTATAGTGTTCCAGTTCAAAATTAGTTTTCTCATTTCTTTGTGTCATCACTTCATAATTTCACTTCTTTAATCTGTATCCTGTGTGAGTTCTCTGTCCTGATTGAATAACATTGGTATTCTGATAGTTGGGTGATACTTCCGGGGAGAGCGAAGGTCCGTTTCTCAGTGGATTTATCATCTATGAAGGTTAAATTACAAATTGAGCCCCCATGCCCCTCGCAAAAATGTGAACACAATTTGTGAGAGCCCAAAATCCATATGGCCACCATTGACAACCTATACTGTAAGGCAAACATTTCTAAATTTCATTATGCTTTAAGTAGCATGCGACATGTCAAACTAGGGGATTTTCATGATTCTGCATCCATTCCAAGCATTCGTTTTGCACGAAAAACACTACATTTGGCCATAGACACTTGCCCAAAGGTGCCCAAATGTGATCACTTCATCACATTTGTGATGACGGCTGTAAATGAGTCCATTTGATGAGGGCTAGGTGCACAGAAAAATGACATACCAAAATTCTCAATTGTTGCCAAAAAATTATTTTCTCAAAAAAGTTTCCAAAAATAATGTTCAAAATAATGTCTCAGAAAAATATTCTTTCACCAAAAAAAGTAACTTCAAAAATGAAAACAACAAACTTACATTGCTTCAATTCAAGCACACAGTCTGGACATTTCAGGTTCCAAGACTGTACTAGGGCAGAGCTTCCAGCATGGTGCCCCTTCTCTCTCCATGTCTGACACTGGAATGACATGGAGAGACCTCCACTCAAACCTAGGCCTCTGTCTAGTGGCCCCAAACATCTGTCTATACAGGTTCCCACAAAGTATTCACCTACATATCGTGAACATGAAACAATTGAACATGTGTGGCTCAAGAGGAAAAGTGAGAAAGCAGTCTGGCTATGGCCATTTTTAGCCCAAGGAGTGTTTTTCGTGCAACTAATACAGAATCATGAAACCCCCCTAGTTTGACACGTCACGTGCTACTTAAAGAATGACATTTAGAACTTTGAACTTGTCTATGGTGGCCATATGGATTTTGGGCTCTCACGAATTTAGCGAGGGGCATAGGGGCTCAATTTGTTATTTAACCTTCATAGATGGCAAATCCACTGAGAAACAAACCTTCGCTCTCCGCGGTCACGGAAGTATCAGAAATGACCCAACTACGACCTGAAAATGCATTTCATGTTTAATAAAGAGCTGGAAGGACAGAGAGGCCCCTGGTACTGAACAAACACTCCACACACTACCAATGAATCAGAATAAAGCAACACTTATTTATTTTCACAAAAATATATCACTTATCTACCTTTATACTTTAATACTTTGATACTGCTGATACAAGCTCCCAACGCATTGCACTGTGTTGTGAGCAAAATCATTTTTGGCTATGATGACTTGCTAAAAACAGGGTTAATATTAAAAAGAGCTAACAGCTGTAACAACTCATACTGTAATCACACAGAAAGAAAACAATCCTTTGTGAGAGAGTGTGTGAGATTTGCCTCCGCAATAGGAGTTCAGCAGCTTGTTACTATTAGGATCTGGAGGCTTCAGCCGTCTTCATTTGAAGTGAGTGATAAGTAAATCTGGGGGGCATTTAGGTTGACGAAACACAATAAACGCACCAATATACTGTGATGGAAAACACGTGTGCATGAGCAGAACAGCCTGAGGGTCTCAACAACACAACAGTGTGCACAGAAGTGAATGGGACGTCATACTGTAGCTACTGACAAACACACACACACGCGTGCGCACGCACGCACGCACGCGCACACGGCCGCACGCACACGCACACGCACACACACACACACACACACACACACACACACACACCCCACACACACAAACCCCAGGATTGTCTTCATACAAAGAATGTGCTTGGACGGTTGAATCTGTCTCCTTGTGTGTCTATCAGTGAGCTTGGTTTCTGAATCGATGTGTGTTAATGTTAAGGCATTGTACACACATATCAGATGAACATGCTCTGTTCCGTCCGTGTTTATTGGCCGTCAATGCTTTTCCAATGGAAGTCACGTGGATTGACCACTTGTGTTTGATGGGGTGAGGGGGGCAAGTCAAACCACGGGACTTCCATTGGAAAAGCATTGAGGCGGCCATGAAACACGGACGGAACAAAGCATGTTCGTCTGATATGTGTGAATGAGGCCTTAGGCCCTGTACACACATATCAGACAAACATGCTCTGTGCCGTCAAACCGATCAAACAAATGTTTGGTGGTTTCTTTAGTTTTTTTAGGCCACCACAATGCTTTTCCAATGGGAGTTTGTTTGATGGGGGGGGAAGGGCAGAACACCACCAGCAATCAGCAATCAAACACAAATGTTTGGTCAAACCATGTGACTCCCATTGGAAAAGCATTGTGGTGGCCTAAAAAAAAATAAAAAATGACCAAACATTTGTTTGATGGTGTTTGATACGTGTGAATGAGGCCTATGGCCTTGTATGTCCACACATGTCGGACGGACATGCTCTGTTCCATCCGTGTTTCATGGCCGCCTCAATGCTTTTCCAATGGAAGTCACGTGGTTTGACCAAACAAGTGATTGGTCAAACCACTTGACTTCCATTGGAAAAGCATTGAGGCGGCCATAAAACACGGACGGCACAGCATGTTCGTCTGATATGTGTGTAGCTCTTCTCCCAACATTGACGACACAGGTCGGTTCTTTATAAACGGGCATATATTTTGGGCATTCTTCTCATCCCTCAGCTGTTCCATGCCGTGAGAACTATATGTTCACACATAATAATAAACACATAATCAACAAATTACATCTCAGTACATATTGATCAAATAAAAATACAAAGAAATGTGCGATGCGCAGGTGAACGAGTTCATCAAACATACAACACAACAAATACTAATCTAAATAGAATACCTCGTTGGCCGCTTGTTGTGTAAAGAGGTTCTTGATGCTTGCGTTGCTTAGAGTCTTTAGAATGTCTCTTTGACCATTTCTCCTTAACTTCTGTTCTTTATAACTTTAGCAGTGCAAACACACTACACTGCTGCAAGTGTACTGCTTCCTTGTGCAGACCAGAGTCTGAATGAGTGAGACAAAGTTCGTACCACCTGTGTGCAATGCCAGGCAATCATGCATCAATCAGTCAATCAATCATGGTCCAGACAGGGAACTTGGTTCTGCCTCAGAAAGTTATCATCACATCATGTTTACATTCTTAACCTCATATGAAATCAATTATGAACCACATATTTATTGTATGCATCATGAGATTATTATGAATTATGTTTTATGAACTTATGACCATGAATTGTAGCTATTTTAGTTATTTAGTATTTTTATAGTAAGCATTTTAATAACAGCACTTACAATGTGTGTATAGGACCTAACCAGTAGGTGCTGTGCTGTGCTGTGCTGTGCTCGTCTGAGCTGGCACTCTTTGACTTGAATACAAAACCGATTCCTGTCTAAATGATTAATGCTCATAGGCTGCATATACTGCAGAGTATAGCCGTGTGCTTGCACGGGCGTACACACACACACACACACACACACACACACACACACACACACACACACACACACACACACACACACACACACACACACACACACACACACACACACACACACACACACACACACACACACTGTATACATGCACAAACATTTCCATTCTGTACAGATATACACACACCTGAATATGTAACACTTGGGAATATCTGTGACCCAAATATTTCAGAGTCCTTTAAAACGCATGAAGAAACTATCTGTGTGAGAGTCCGAGCAAGACACATGTACACAGAGAGAGAGTTTTACAGTACAATCTTAATATCGTACTGTATGGAAACATAAAGGAGGAAAATGGAGATTTTGTGAGAGCATGTGCAAAATAAGTGTGTGTGTGCCTACGTGTGTGTGTGTGAATGTATCAGTAGTAAGTCAGATAAAAGCCCTTTGAAGGGGGAACACACTCCAACAGTGTCTTTTCATGCACCTCACTCCACCCTCTCCATTCATTACCCAAGCATTTTAATCCACACACGTGCGAGCGAGCTCACGCATGCATGCACGCATATACACCCCCCCGACAGACACTTTCATTTCCATTTCACACACACTGACTTTTATCTCTTTCTCCCTCTGTATTTTCATCTTTCAGGGGGTTGATATTTTGCCCGTCTGTGGTGCTGACAGATACGGCTGCATGTCTCTGTGGCAGACTGACGGAGAGAGAGCATCAACTCAGTCATATATAGCCTGATTTATTCTTTGTCACACGACAGTGTTGCATGCAGAAAATAGCCTACCTACAACCTCACAAC
>NC_136792.1:28174922-28297422 GCF_951216825.1 Electrona antarctica
GAGGGGCGAGACCAAGACGAGACCGCAAGACAAAAATGGCGAGAGGCGCGAGACCGAGACAAGACCGAGACAACGGAAATGTGGTCTCGAGACCGGTCTCGAGACGAGACCATGTCTCGAGAACTACAACACTAGATATAGGCTCCTGCCCTATGGACCACATGGGTCGATATGGCTTTAATCGAAACAAGTACCCAGGACTTTTTTGTGTTATCCTTTTAGCCCTTTTGGCCCTATTTACATTTCTGGCCAATTAACTATTCAATCGATCGGTCAATCAAGCAATCAATCAAAAACGTACTACCTACTACCTGGTATCTGCTCAGTGTTCTTGTAGTTAGTGTCCACCCTAAAGCACAAACCACCGTTTGCAACTACTTGTAACTAGTCACAAGTCCTTGCAACAAAACAGTTTTAAGGTCAACCACACCGATGCAACTTCTTGCAACTGCCATTGGGGATAATGGTTCCAAGCCGTTGCAAGTAGTTGCATGATGTTGCAAGTAGTTGCATGATGTTGCAAGTAGTTGCGTGGCGAATCATTGATGCGATTTGGGCTTAAGACTGGGAGGTCAGTGTTGAATCCCAAAGACTACAATAAATGGTAGTGGTACCCAATGCCTTCCTGCTTGGCACTGATCTGCTCCCATTTATCTCTGTTTCTCCTTCCACTCAGTGATTTGGGTGATTTGGAAATCAGATTTGGTAACAAGATGTGCACAAACTGCACATGCACATTGCACACGCTCTACAGTGGGGGGAAGTGCAACAGGCCAACAGCACGTGCACAAAGGCCCGCCCCCACTCGATCATGATTGGAGGAAGGCTTTCTCACCCACCACCAAAACTGAAACTAGGGTTTTTTGACCCCAGGGGCTCACTGGGGACAGGGAGGAACTCCTTATATGGTCAGCACACTCTATAGAGGATTATCCCAAAAAAAAGAAAAGTGATATTTGAATTAAGTGAAATCACTGAATATACCTTTAAGCCCGATTTATAAATAGTCATACGATGGTGTCCCATACCAAAAATAGCCGATGTACAATCTTTCAATGCATCGCAATACTTCCGGCTATTTTTGGTGCATTATAGCCGATAACTTTAGGCACAACCCATCCCTGGTAAAATATACAGGTCCCATCCAGTTCTTTTCCCCTCCCTCTGCCACCAATTCCTCTGATCCTATATGCACCCCCCCCCCACCCGCACCCCCTTAATGATGGTCTGATTTTCAGCAGGCTATTTGTAATCCTCTGATGTGATGAAATGGCAATGTGAGAAAACAAACATTTAAATTGGAATGCATACAAGTAGAGGAGAGAGGTACATTAATTCAGTTTGTGGCGGCAAGTAGGCAACCACTTGGTACCCACTATGTTGCTTTTTGTCTTGTTTGGCTGCACTCTAGAGATGCATAATTAATCTAAAGTAATCAAAAATAACAATTATTGTATTATCGCAGAACATGGCTATTAATTCAAACGTCTTATTTGGTTAGCTGTTGCACCTTTCCCTCATCTCCTAACAATTACAAGGATTACTAACAAGAACATACATGATTGATTGATTGATTGTTTTGTACAACTATATTCCCTCCATCATACCCACAGAGGACTAAAATTACAGAGACCATTACATAAGCCTACTATTTGAACATTAATATGACAGAGATGTACAATTATTGCAACAAAGGCTTACAAATTATAAGATAATATTTTCCACCAGAAATCATCATCAATAATCATGAGTAATAAAGGTGAATGCAATATTCAGCAAAATAACGATTAGCCTATTTCAGTCAGACAAGTATATTTAGAATAATACTGTATATTTATTGAGCAAGACCCCAGGGGATCTAGAAACAGAGCCTACAGGTGGATGCTGGGGAGGCGATGGGATTTGCAAAACTTCATGAGCAGCAGGTTAGAAAGAGAGGCAGGGAGGCAGGGAGGCAGCGAGGCAGGGAGGCAGGGAGGCAGGGAGGCAGGGAGGCAGGGAGGCACGTTAGCACAGAAGGAGAGAAGCCAGGAATGAGCAGGTATAGACATTTAAATAGCCGCTCTGATCAGGCAAAGAGTGCATGTGACTATAGTCACCTGATCATGTATAGGCACACTCTCTTGAGTTGTCTGCCTGAACTATAGCTACGCAGGCTGCACATAAATCTGCCTACTGAATGTTTGTATTTCCTTTATGGCCCCTACACATAGTACACACTGCACAATATTTGCTCCGATTATGCTGTCGCCCACACATTCCTGTGTGTGCACGCAGATAGAGAGAGAGAGAGAGAGAGACGTCCTGTGTTGGTCTCGCGATTGTATCACGGAATGTGAAAAGGGTGCCATTTCTTCTTACGCCTTGGATGGCAATTGGATGATTTGAGCCATTTTGTTCCACAAATGTGTTTTGCAAAAATCCACCTGTTGGTGGCGCTATAACAGGCCAATGTGAAAAGGGTGGGATAAATTCCTCAGCCTGGTAGGAAAGTCTGTGAAAGATTTCACGTAAATTTCACGTAAATTGCATGATTCATGATTTCAGGCTTTTTGTTCAAAACGGCCCAACCCTGCAAACTTTGAAAGCCAATGTTAGCCAATTAGGATGGAATATGAAATATCGGACCGGTCCGTCTTGAACACATGACAATAGAGATAGCGTGTAACGATTTGCGGGATTTTTGGACAGAATCTGGAGGAGTAATAAAAAAAATGTGTTTTTCAAAAGTCGGCCTCCTGGTGGCGCTATAACAGGCCGTTCTGGAAAGTTTGGGGTAGAGGTTCATCGTTGGTATCCTGGGAGTGTGTGTGCAAAATTTGGCATCGACCAGGTTAACGATGCCGGAGATTAGCTGTACACAGACGGACGGACGGTAACACACACGGACGGAGTGCAAAACATACTCTCTCCCCATGTCTTCGGCCTGGTGGAGACAATAATAAAACTATATAATGTAAAACTAGGCCTATATGTATGGGGACTGGTGGAGACAATAATAAAACTATATAATATAAAACTAGGCCTATATGTATCGGGTCTGGTCCGGATCTCATCTTGGTGAACTCTTGCAGTGTGTGATCCCTATAGTCGCCTATCAATCGTTTAATGTGAAAGCCACAAAGATATAAGGACAGCCCATTTACAAAAAAGGCTCCTGTAGTGTGAAATACTTGATCTGATGACTCGCCGACAACTTTAAAACTCACATTGGATCAAGCCTCACCTCTTAAGCCTGATTTATACACTACTTGGTTGCACGCCAGTGTCATACGGAGAAAACAGAAGATCTACAAGCTTGCACCGCCTTGTGATCTAGATTTGCTCAACTATAAAACTCACATAGCCTAATATGGAATAAATAGGCCTACTGGTGCACATGTGCACACTGCACACAGTAAACAGTAGGTTTGAGTGGCATATTGTCTGTATCAGCCAAGAGCGAGGGTGTCTATCCCCTTTTCAATGTGGCAGACTGCTGCATTGCTGCGGTGGAGAGCAACGCCTACCGTCAGCTCCCAGTAAACCGCACGTCTTGCCGCACCTAAGCCATGCTAGTCATACGCTGAGTTGGCAGTGCCAGGGATCGAACCCATGACCTTGTGTTCCAAAGGCCAGTGCTCTGCCATTACCTGGACATTAGTCTCTCGAGAGGAAAGGAAAGGAAAAGAGGGCGCTCAGATTGCCTGGACATAGACAAATGGCCACTTCTAGACACACGCACACACGCACGCACGGCCACTTCTAGACACGCACGCACGCACGCACGCACGCACGCACGCACGGACGCACGCACAACACACACACACACACACACACACACACACACACACACACACACACACACACACACACACACACATACACACACACACACACACACACACATGCACACACACGTGCGTAATGTGCGAGCACATAGGCTTCACTGATGATGATGTATGCAGGTCAGTGTGTGTGTGTGTGTGTGTGTGTGTGTGTGTGTGTGTGTGTGTGTGTGTGTGTGTGTGTGTGTGTGTGTGTGCGTGTGCGTGTGCATGTGTGGTTGAGTCATATGGTATGTTGTAAACCACTTTTGGTTGGTTGGAAGAATAGAAACTCTGATGCAGTACAAAAAGCCGTTCATCTCAGGACACATTCTGTAGAGCAGTCATTCACATTCACGTCAGGTAAAGCTAATACGGTTATGTGGCTGTCTGGTGCCTGGCTAATGATCTGCAGCAGACTGGACATGGAGGTGGAGCCTGTCCCAGTCCCAAAGTACTGTCCGTCCTTGACAATGCATTCACCTTATAGAACGCAAACTCAAAGTCAAACTCCACATTTGACTGCAAGAAAAAAATCCAGAATGCATGCATATTCTGAACAAACACTCTAGAACTCTCTAGAAGTTCAATATGCCTACATTTTTATTGTTTTTTCATTCCGCCTAATGACTCCCAGAGATTTGAGGGAGCCAAGCTCTGTTGGGTTGGGTATGATTTGTGGCTTTGTGTGCTCATCACTGCCTGTTTGAGTCGCTGATATTTGTATTATTCCCCCGCAATTATCAACATGCATTTATGAATTCACCCTTCGTCCCATAACTCACTCCTTTAATTAGAAAATAATCAAAGTTGAACGAGAGGTTCATTAAATCCCATCCCTGAGAGCCATCAAACACAGAGCCTTACAGTATATGAAAAGAGCTTAGATGGCTCCTCTCATTTGTGTTGTCCGCTGAGAGCTGGGTGGAGGAATCAACACAGAGCAATGAAGAAGTGATGAAGTAAGAGGAAAAAGGGCCTTTAATGGAAGACGGCGGTGGACTTGGCGAGGATAGAACATTGGAAAAGAGAAAGAGAGATCATTAGAGAAGTGCTAATTAACAGAAACCACGCTGTTTAGCAGCACTTTGTCTCCATGCAATATCGATCCTCCATGACCATTATGGAGCGGATGTTTTTTATTGCTTACAGCATGGACACTCTCTCTCTATCTGTCCTCTCCTTCACAGTCGAAAATTGCTGTTTGTCTAGGGTGAAAGTCATGGCCAAGACTATGTCAAGACTAGGTGCATCCTGTCTGTGGTCTGTCTGTCCGTACGTCCGTCCTTCCGTCTGTGATCAGATAATCTTCTTGGCTTGATGACAGCAAAACTGTGCACGCACACCTGCATGCCAGAGCTGAACCTTCGACCCACATTTTGGCCTGTTATAGCACCACCAGGAAGCCAATTTTGTGCAAAACACATTTTTTGACAGTACTTTGACAGTATTCATTATTAAACAAAACGGGTCTTTCAGATTTTTCATATTGGATAAGATATTCCGATTAGGTCAAGGAAAACATGCCACCAAAATTTTCGAATAATTTCATATTCAATCCTTTTCGGCTAAGATTGACATCTAAAGTTTGCAGGAACAAAATGCCACCCTTTTAACATCCTATTATAGTACCACCAGGAGAGCGATTTCTGCTCTCAATAAAGGCAGAAAAAGCCCCCCAAAAATGTATCTAAAATAATAAATAAATAAAATGCTCTGAAAATGCACGGTCAGATGGGTGGGCCGCGGACACTTGAACGCTGAAATGTTCAAGTGGGCCCTGATCCAGAAAAGGTTGAGAGCCATTTATATAACGTGTGAGAATTATTATCTATGTAGCTCCTCTTTTTCGCCCTGAAATATGCATGTCATTACCTCTGCTTGTGTAGCACGACCCCCAAATGGAACGGCGGTGTTATGACCTAGGGAGTTAATTCTGTTGTTGAGGAAATGCCGGCATCTATCATTGCATCATCAAGACATCCAGATGATGGATGTAACAATTATAGAAAAAATGCAATCCCAGCTGACTCAGGGAGAGTGGAGAGAAAGAGAGAGGTGTACCGTGTAAACAACAGCAAAGTGTAAAGGGGGTTGAAACGACTCAATAGATTGTGTAACGAGGTAGAGGGAGAGACAGAGAGCATAATGATAGAGGAGTGAATAGAGCTCAAACACCGTAACATGGACAGTGATGGACAGGTACAACAAAAGCAGGCGAAAACAAAGCAGAGAGGTGCTGTGATGGAGAGAGACAGAGAGAGAGAGAGAGAGAGAGAGAGATATGAAAGAGCACAGTGAGCACTGAGAGTGGATGGGAGTCATGTCAGTCGGCTGTTTGGAGAGCGGAGATTGAAGAATGTCTGTAATATCCCTTTATTGTTATCGTACATGTCGCAGAGCTCGGCTGTGGACGTTGTAATCCTTCAAAAGGACTGGATTAGAGTTGTATCAGACTCAGCCATCAGAAAGAGTTACTGTGTGTTGTTGTGGTTACCACAGCTGTCGGTCACCGTTTGACTTCCTCACAGTCCATTTCTCAAAATGGTCATCTGAAGTCCACACTAATGCCAGCAACAATAAGGCTCCTCTTTACAAGTAAAAGTCAACATTTACTTTAGTAAAACTATAAAAGTATTGGCTTCAAAATGTACTTAAAGTGCCAAAGGTAAAAGTACTCATTGTGCAGAATGTATAATAATCTTTTGAAAATAGCAGATCTACGAGCTCACAATGCATCGCATCGCTATGAAGTGGTTCATGTACAGTATATGTTTAATAATATGTATAATATGTTTAATAATAATTATAAGTAGTAACTAGTAACTAAAGTTACTACAGTACAAATAGGTCTAAAAACTGTACTTAAGTAAATGTACTTTGTCCACTGGCACCAATAGGAGGGTGTTTTACAGCTGTGTACTGGCAAATGGAGGGTGGCTGCATTACATCCATGGTACTCACATCCATACATGGCTGTTATTCAACAGTACCCACTTCAGATGTAAGTGGGTACCGCCCTTGAAGTGGCTACATGGATGTAATATATACATAAATATGTGGTACCCACTCAAGTACACTATGCCACAGTGCCCTTGAGTCTTGACTGGGTATACATGTTCATTTTTCAGGAAACGAAAAAAGATAAAGCATCCAGCTACTTTTCATTGTTTATCCCTGCAAGACCCACCGTTGCAAATATACAACATATTTTTAATTAATTAATTAATTAATTAATAATCAAAAGATCTGTTCTTTTTTTCACCTAAACATCATCATTGATGTTCTTTGCCCTTGCCATTGCAATGCCATTGGTCATGATATTTGCATATAAATACCCCCCACAGAGGCTGAAATTCACACAACTTCAAAATCTCTGGACTCTGAATTTTGAACAATTTTGAACCTATGACCTTTAACCCTGATACATGGAAGTAAAATGCCTGTAGGTATTTAAGCCATACCGATGCTTTGGGGGCAAGTGTTGATTTCCACTCCAATAGAATCCTTCTTGCTAATAAAGAAGTAAAAGTAAGATTCTGTTTTTTATTGGTGATCTGGTAAAACCCCAATCAAGCTCTATATGTTCCAGGCTTCGGCAAGGTGTTTAACCTTGTAAGCGGGGACATGACCATGATCATGTTGGGGTATATTTTAGAAAGTTTGAAGTTAGTGAAATAAATACGATGCATAACTTTAAATTGCATTAAGTTTAGCCTAGCGCATGATGTACTATCATTCACTGTCATTAAAGCATCCTCCCAGACATCATCATCTATAAACCTAACTAATTCATGTTCCCAATCTTTATTAATTTTGTCTATACAGAAATTGCTGTATGTTTAGAAATTAGAGTGAGCCTTTCCCAGACAGAATTGTAATGACTTGGGGATAGCGTTTGGGTCTTTGCGAAGGATGTACGGTATTATTATTTTTGATAGAATTGCGAACCTGGAAGTATCAGAACAGATGAGAGCTTGGGAGGTTAAACTTTTCACACAGTTCGTTATAGCTATGTATATAAGCTATACAAAATATGTTGTCTGTATATAAAGATCTCTTAGTTTAACCCATTTAGACCTGAGGCTGATTAAAAAAAAATGGCTTCTAAATCCTAACATAGAAAAACTATGTTTCTATGTCAGTGGTTTTCAAGCTTTTCCATGTCAAGGACCCCCAGAATTATCTGAATAGCCAACGAAAAAATCCAAAACAACACGGGTGCTTTTACTGCTTTCTCACTTTTGGGTTAACGTAATGAATAGGAGAGAGAGCCAGAGAGGTGCAGGGTTCATCAGTGCACAAATTTATGTTCATTGAAATTACCTCAAGACGATCTTAATTCTATTTCCTTATCCACTCACCTTTATGCCAAGTTGGATTAACGTTTAGCTGCTGTGATATATACACCACTGTAATTCTGTGGGCATTGATAGATGATGGTTGGCATCTCGGAGGATGGATGGTCCCACTGTGGGAGAGAGCTTAGCGAAGGTGATCACCTTGCGCCCCTGACAGCCACCCACCCCCCATCCTTGCTCCTTGCTAAAGTGGTACAAACCGACTTTGATCAATGTGGATCGATGTGGATGAGTGTGCAGCCGGAAGGTGCTACGTGGAGGGAACAGGGTGTGGGGGTAGCCTTCTGCTCTGTCATGCGGCAGTGTGTGTGCTTGAGGGGATTAAGATACACATTGTGACAAGTTAACGCATTTTTGTCCATCAGAGCACGTTTTCAAAATATGTCTATAATGAAAAAATGACCTGGTGTATACAATTTTAACTCTCAACATTCTGAATTTGAGTGTGTATACCTCTCTCTCTCACTCTTCTCTCTATCTCTCTCTCTCCCTCTCTCCCGGAGGATGGTGCAAGATCCTTCAGGATTTAAATTGCAAGGTCATGCATTTCCTGTTATTCTTTCCTTCAAATTTTTTATCCCACGATTTTGTAACCCATTTTATTCACCCAGTGTCAATTATCTAATGTAATCCTGGGCGTTACACTTTCCTCTGCCAACCTGGGGGGGCAGCGGACTGACCTCTTGCTTCCTTCTATGCATGAGGAGTCCAAGCTCCTTCTTTTCACCTGACAGGGGAGAGTTTCCCCGGCCGGATGTAGCACGTGGAAGGAACACGTTATTCCGACCAGTTCCTTTCCCTTCCATCAGGCTGGCCAGGGGGAGGTAGTTTAGGGACACGGGGAGAACATGCAAACCCCACACAGAAAGGCCCTTTCGCCAACCCCGCGTCGGGTATGGGCACTGATGACGAGGAGGAGGGAACACGCCCCCAACGCCCACAGCGTCCCCAGCGGGAATCAAACCCAGGACCTTCTAGCTGCGAGGTGACAGCACTACCCACTGTGCCACCGTGACCCTGTTATTCTTAATAACCAATTTATCTCTTACTTACCTTCTTGGACATAATAATGAGTACAACATCAGTCTGAGAAATGTCAGTGAACTTCCTGAAATCCTTTACCCCTTTCTATGTGCTTTCGTTTCCATTATCCGCCATGGGCCATATGGGTTTCCCATCCACGCTTATTCCCACTACGGCTCCTTGTCTACGGCTTTAATTTGAGGGTTTTCCACTTCCAGCTCTGCAATTGTTGATGATACAAAGGATTACATGCTTCTCTTTTATTACTGTAATTTCCCTCAGTATGAAGCTTTAATTGTTAGCCTTAGACAAGGATAACAAAAGGAATCTGTAGCTGGCTGGCTGCTCTGTGTGTGTGTGTGTGTGTGTGTGTGTGTGCGTGCGTGCGTGCGTGCGTGCGTGCGTGCGTGCGTGCGTGCGTGCGTGCATGTCCGGTGGGTATTATCACTTTATGGTGTAAATTAATGCTAATCCTCTCTTATCTCCTTTAACCTCAAAGCAATGTCACTGTATGGTGTAATGTTAACGAAGGGACTCCATGCTGTGTAAGAACCCTACTGATGTGTATACTGCAGGAGCGTGTGTGTGTGTGTGTGTGTGTGTGTGTGTGTGTGTGTGTGTGTGTGTGTGTGTGTGTGTGTGTGTGTGTGTGTGTGTGTGTGTGTGCGTGTGCGTGCGTGCGTGCGTGCGTGCGTGCGTGCATGCGTGGTGATGTTCTGTCGATACAAGAGAATGTCATGGCTTTCTCCGTTACATGCTCAATGAAATCCCCAGTTCTAGCCACTTAAACTCTTACTACAATATGGGTAAATGGGCTGACGTCGGAGCCATCTTGGATGTATGGACATCTGCTCGTATAGTATTAAGTTGGTGTTTAGCGCACAGTGCTATATTGCTCTTTCAGCAGTATATTTAGCCCAAATGGGATTTATTTGGCCTACTTGTTGTAGGAAATACAACAAGTAGACTTCTCACCATCGACGAGGTCAGAATAAAGGGGCTAAAGTAGATAATGGAGTATTAACGTTTCACCTCATTCCTAAACAGAAGCATGAGACAAGCAAAACCACGGCTCCGTCGCATAGTCTCCGACTTTTTATATTTTTCTCTCCCTCTCTCGCTAGATTATAACTATATGCTCTCTCTCTCTCTCTCTCTCTCTCACCCACTCTCTCCCTCTCTCTCATGTTATCTCACACACATGTCATTGTTTCGTTCATGTTAGCTAAAGTTATACGTGAAGTCATGTACATGCACACACCTCTCTCGCTCCCCCCCTGACGAGCCAAAATCATTTCGGCACTACAGCGGTATTTCCTCTGTATCTGCTATCTGCTTGCCGGTTGTGGTGGGCCGGTTTGGGCCAAATGTCAGGGACGAATTTCTGACCCAGTCCAGCCCTA
Source organism: Electrona antarctica (assembly GCF_951216825.1). Classification (NCBI taxonomy): domain Eukaryota; kingdom Metazoa; phylum Chordata; class Actinopteri; order Myctophiformes; family Myctophidae; genus Electrona; species Electrona antarctica. Next base: position 28,185,516 of record NC_136792.1, read on the forward strand.
GCTGCCTCTCGCTGCATGGACCTGCTGCTCACCTCTCACACCCGTTCTCAACTTCTCGCTGGATTAAGAGCATCTGTTAAATGCCTAAATTGTAATTAATTTCAAAATGACAGGAGAAGAAACATACAAATTATCAGTAACAGGAGGAACGATGTTATAACTTATAAGGCAAGCATGCTGACAGGCTGAGCCGCTGACAGAAAGCTGGCTCTAATGCGCAGTTGCCATAACTTCGTTCTCTTCCACCGGGATCGAGGCAGCAGATCAATATATATGGACCAGCTTTGTTACTTTAGCACAATCTGTCCATTTTCCAAGTAGGCTAGATTTTGAAGCTGGATTTTAACATTGTTGAAATTCATTGTTGGGAGTTCTGATGCACTGTTGCGCCCCCAGACTTTGTATACTAAGGTACTAAGGTTTGCAAGCCAGGTTCCCACAGAGGTCTATTATATGGTCCCCTCCTTTTCTCTGTACACCAAAACTCAGGCATTGCAGTGCAACGCATTGTGAGCTTTTACATCGCCTATTTTCGACTGCATAATGTATTAAGACGGAATAGGGTTGTTAGGGTTTTAGTGGTTAATTGAAATCTGAGGGCTTGTGTGGTAAATTGAAATGAGAGAGTGTACGTATAGCTGCAGGGTGTGCTATTGTGATAGGCTATCCGACTCGTCAGGAGTAGATACTGTAGATAGAAAAGCATATTGGAACACTAAGCCTCCCCCACATTCCAATCACGGCTCCTCTCAACAGAGGTGCAGAGAGATGAGCATGAAACATGTAGCTATACGTAATATTAAAACCACCCTCAGATAATGCTGTGAGCACATTTGTTTTGTGTTTCTTCTTCTTTTTTAATTATCATGAACTCGCAATGGCATCACATTTTCTCTGTGTGTGTGTGTTTGTGTGTGTGTTTGTGCACGCTTTATAGTCATGCAATACTCATGAGTTGGTGTTTACACTCAGCCTCGCCTCTTGCCAATGGAAAATGTTTTGGGGCATTGTTTCAGACGGACCGACGGTAGAGTGTAGAGAGACAGGAATTAAGACCAAGGGCAGGGAGATGAGGACAGACGTGAGACAAGACGGGGGTATGGATTGGTGGTGCACCCCAGCACAAGGACGACTCTTATCTCCTCCTCATATTTGTTTTCGGCAGTAAAGCTATGGGTAACAAACAGTGTTACGTTTTAATAGTACTCCATGGCACGGTGAACTAGAGATAAAACTGTATTAGAGTCAGCTCATAAAAGACTGTCAATGCAGAACCATCAGTGTTGGGAATGTTCACTTTCTACACGAAAGAATTGCCAATTTAACACTGAGGTGCCCACAATGTTTAGGTGCCCACTTTTCCTGCACCGTTTTGCAATGTGAAAAACCGAATAAGCCCCAACATGTGAAATGCTTTTATTGTGAAGGGAAAGGTTTCTGAAAGTTTCCGGTGATCCTGATTGGAACATTGCCGTTTTCTAGAGCAAGGATGGCCTCATTTTAGCTCGCTAGCACTGATGCTAAATATTTATCATCTTTTAGCAAAAGGCCGATGCACACCTCAAGGCTATTGACAGGTGCGTAGGGCAATAAAGTATACTTAAAAGGGTATCTTTGAAAAACAAAGAAGGGTCCCGCACACTGTCAGAAAACTTGCCAGAAATGTTGCTCTTTATTCAACGTTTCGGTCTATTCGACCTTCATCAGGACAGACAATGTCTGTCCTGATGAAGATACCCTTTTAAATATTTAGCATCTAAAATGGACCAAAAGGAAATGGCACATTCTTGAACGTGAAGTAAACTGTGACAGATTACCGTTCACACACGCCAGAAATGAACGAGTTCACAATTACGTTCATCAATCAGAAATACAATACGTTCAGTTCACGTTCACCCAAAATATGAACGCGTTTGTGACGATTGAGACATTGACCTTGAGAACCATGATACAGTGAACTAGAGATTAAGAGATAAAACTGTAATGGATTCATAGCTTGGGAGTCAGTGAATAGAACAATGATACAGTGAACTATTATAGAGATAAAACTGTACTGGAGTCAGCATGGGAGAACATGAACACAGAAGAACCAAGAGAGGATTATACACTACTTAGGCTGGGAAGGAGGGAGGTAATAGTGAAGGGAGAGAAAGACGAACTGACAAAAGGAAATTAATTGAAAAAGAAACCAATAAAAAAGGGTCTCATCTCAGGGGCTGTGAGGTGGCCTTGCCTATCCTCTCCCTCTCGCTTTATCACTCGGTGTGTGTGTGTGTGTGTGTGTGCGTGCGTGTGCGGGTGCGTGTGCGTGTGCGTGTGCGTGTGTGTGTGTGTGTGTGTGTGTTTGCGTGGGTGGGTGGGTGCATGAGTGCTTGTGTGTGTGCAAGTGTGTCTCTGTACTGAGTTAATGTAGACCTAATGAGAGCAAAGCTAATTAGGAAAGCTTCACAATTCCACAATGACATTCCCACAGGAGTCAGGATTAGATTATTAGATATTAGATGAATACTGTGCCTTCAGGAAGAGACATGGGGGAGGGTTATGCCACATGCATGTTCATGTGTGTGATGTTTTAAGTGTTTTATTAGGGCAATGAGACATCATATTGAACAATATGTGTCACAGGTTCATGTCATATGAAAGCATGGGAAACATATTGACATATTTGTTGTTCAATTTGACCCACCAGTTTTGAAGATATGGCTTATAGAGTAATATCTTGCAGAGATACAGCGAGTTGAGAAAACAGGACTGAAAGGTGCACTAATGTGATCTGTAACATTTTAACATCTATCCCAGGATGCATTGCTGAAAGGTGGGTGGAAACTTGAGTATCTTGTATTCAGGTGTCTTTGAGTGAACACTTAAAACCAATGACAAAACTTAGCAAATCTACAAGCTATTACAGACTAGTACCTAAATATGAACATGAGGAACGAGTCACCTCTCTCTCTCTCTCTCTCTCTCTCTCTCTCTCTCGCCTATGTGGGAAGGTGCGTCATGTTCAAAGGTATCCATATAAAAAATGTCATAGTTTTGATTGTATGCCCTACGGTTCAAGTGTGAATTGGCCTGTCAGTCTTGGTGTGGACAGCCTTTTAAGGAGACCCATCACCAGTGTTACTCCATTACTGAGCTGGTATAATATTTTCTAATTTATGTCTGGTCTAGTATACTGCATGACTTAGCTGTCTCCTCCCGACCCCCAATTGTGATTCCAACACAGTGAGGGACAAAAACAGTACGCCCAGAGTTCTTAAACATGAATCATACAGTAATTGTTAGCTAAACTTGGACCACTTCAGCCAGTCATTTTCAGCGATGTAATTATAATGGCGGATGACAAACAAGGAACAGCTGAGCTCAAGAGCGCAGCAGTGCTGTCATTAGCCTTCACCACTAATGATGCCCCCTAGTCATTAGCCCCCCTATGCTAACGATTTTATACCTGCAGACAGCCAAAACACGCTAACACATTTCCAGGCTGAGTGGTGCTTTTTGGGCCATAATTGACAGTTTGGCTAGGCCTAATTAAGCGATATAAGGCTAAAAGCTTTCCATGTCATTTGTGTTGTGCGGTAGCATCATCAGAACTCTATTTGTCTTTGGCCTGTTATTTTATAACTGTCAGAATTTCAGCCCATTGCCTAGAATGACTTTGACTTTGTCTACTCTGTCCATGGTTTGTGTTGCTTGAGTCTTTCCCACTGAGCACTTTCTGGGCTATTTAACATCTAAAATACGTCTAAATGGCCGTCTAAAACCGCTTTTTTTGCATTCTATAGACGTTGAAACGTCATTTCAACAGCTATAGACCGTCTATAGATGCTTAAAAAACAGCGAAATCAGTGTCTAAGCTAAGCCTAGACTAAAAATCACTTTTAGACCAGTAGTTATAACCGGTTTCAGACAGACCTCTAATAGACGACTATTGCTCAGTGAGTTCTGGCTACTTGTACCCGTATCCCAAAGGCTTTTTACTTGTACCCGTATCCCAAAGGCTTTTTACTTGTACCCGTATCCCAAAGGCTTTTTACTCGCTGCCCAGCTAAACGAGAACTGAAGGTTATGAAATGACCGGGGGTGTCCCAGATTTGGATAGATGACGGCAACGTGCTAATGAGACTTGTATGGACATCTAGATAAAAGATATTCTGTCAGACATGACTTCCTAGAGGTCTGGTCTGCAGGGAGAGCCCCTCAAACGTATGTCTGTCGGCCACTTTAGCAGTGCAGCAGTGCACATGATTGGAACCTTTACTGGGGACGGACAGTGAGAGAAAGAAAGAGAGAGGGAAAATAAAGCCGGGGGATTTGTCACTCACTGCAAATGGACATTTTCCTCTCAAATCTACTTCCTAACACATGGCGTGATCAGCCAGATATTTGCAGCTGGTGCACATTTGTGTGTGTGTGTGTGTGTGTGTGTGTGTGTGTCTGTGTGTGTGTGTGTGTGTGTGTGTGTGTGTGTGTGTGTGTGTGTGTGTGTGTGTGTGTGTGTGTGTGTGTGTGTGTGTGTGTGTGTGTGTGCGTGCATGTGTGTGCGTGTGTGTGTGTGTGTGTGAGAGAGAGAGTGTGTGTGTCTGCGGGGACATAAGTTGGCCTGTCTGGCCACCCTCTCAGTGGCTCAGACAGGGTGTTCTTTGTGTTCTGCGTGATGTCATAATCTGTCTGACGTTTGCTGGCCGACAGGAACCTTTCGGCTAAGAAAGCACTAACTTGCAGACACAAGCAAGTGTGTGTGCGTGCGTGCGTGCGTGCGTGCATGCGTGCGTGCGTGCGTGCGTGCGTGCGTGCGTGCGTGCGTGCGTGCGTGCGTGCGTGCGTGTACTTGCTCATTCTCCTCACACAGCCCCCGGCCAGACAGAGCTGACTTGATTGATGGTTGTCTTTTGGAGTGGGAGGAGCTAGCTGCAGTGACATTCAGAGAGAATTGCTAATGCACAAAGGGTTGGGCGGCTCCGCTGCTGTCAGTCACACTGGCCATGGTGCTGATGGCACTGGCAGCCATGTGTCAGTCACACTGGCCATGGTGCTGATGGCACTGGCAGCCATGTGTCAGTCACACTGGCCATGGTGCTGATGACACTGGCAGCCATGTGTCAGTCACACTGGCCATGGTGCTGATGGCACTGGCAGCCATGTGTCAGTCACACTGTGGCCATGGTGCTGATGGCACTGGCAGCCATGTGTCAGTCACACTGGCCATGGTGCTGATGGCACTGGCAGCCATGTGTCAGTCACACTGGCCATGGTGCTGATGACACTGGCAGCCATGTGTCAGTCACACTGGCCATGGTGCTGATGACACTGGCAGCCATGTGTCAGTCACACTGGCCATGGTGCTGATGACACTGGCAGCCATGTGTCAGTCACACTAGCCATGGTGCTGATGACACTGGCAGCCACGCAGACTGCAGACTAACACACTGTCTGAGTGCAGACTCACAACGCAGAAGACAAGCATGATCACTCACAGTCACACTCACGGCTTGATGGGGAAGACACGTTTGCAATGTTCGAACGTCACCCGATATAACTTCAAACCAAACGCGACTGCATACACGTTACTAAAATAATAATCATACTAATATGGGGAGACACAACGGAGACAGTGCTTCTTTCACCTGACAAATGAAATATCACAATGTGATCATTTCTTGTTTTGTTTTTTTCTTCTTCCCCCTTCACGGGCCCCTTGGGGGCTGCCCTGGGCCCCGGTGCATTGAACCGGGGCCCAGGGCTCGATATTTTCGCCACTGCATGACAGATCAGGATTATGTGTGATGACATCAGAATGAGTCATCTCTGGTGGATTAACAGATCATTTAGAATCAACAGGTTATGAGTGAACATGGAGAGAGGCCTGGTGCACAGCCAGGCAGTGATGGAAAGTAGGCTAACTAATGCATTACTAAAGTAACCTACTGTACTCAAGTAAAACAAAATTTCAATACTTTATTCTTCCACTCCACTACAATTATTTGAAAACTTTAGTTACTGGTTATTTTCTAGACTTCCGCATTTTTTCGATTTGGACATCAAAATGTGGTGTCCAAAATCCGAAGTGCAAACGAGCGCTCAATGTTAAAGCCCAGATGCACGGGGTTTCCTAGTCATAACTACACGGGTCCGCCTGCAGTCCCACCTCTTACCACTAGGGCCGAGCGCCTCAACGTTGGAGAGCTTCACTGGGAACTTGAGCTTCTACCGGTTCTCGCGAGAGATGGCAAGTGAGAAGGGACATCTTTAGTCTGCAGATGGGATAAGCACAGTAAACACAACAGCAACACTGGCCATAGTGTCGCCTCATGGCCAGTGCAGCGTAAACAAGACTACCAGCAGGCGATATACATACATACTGTATATGGAAACAATAACCTTAGCTCCATAACTGTATATGACCAATAGTTCGTTAGTATAAATATATATATGGAAATAGCGACAAGTACATATATATATTTGTCCAACCATAACCATGAAATAAATAACACTACCAGAAATAACAATAATAATAAACGGCTCGCCGTTACAACTCCGTAGTTTGGGGGAGCTGCTGTGTGTTGTGTGTGTGCGCGCACACGCGTGTGCATGCCGGTCGCATGCATGGAGCACTGCTTTAAACAACACAAGTTTATCTCCGTATTTTGAGGAAGCAATGTACTGGACTGATGTCCAAGCCACAAGTCAACAAACCCCCGTGAGCCACAAAATGGATATTAAACCCTAGTATTTATAACTTGTAAAATTGGACACCATTACTTTAAGTATATTTTGATGCCCATACTTTTACCGGTTGATACCGACAATAAGCCACTCCCGACCTACTTTAAAACTGTTGTAGTTAAGTCAATTTTGAATACCAAATTTCTACATTGCATTAGTCTATTGATAATTTTACTTTGGTAGTATAATGTGAGTACTTCTTCCACTCCCTCCACTGGCCTGTTCTGTCCAGTGGAGGGTGCAGTTTTCCATCAGAGATGGAAATCTGCACAGACTGCATTTGATTAATATTAATGAGAAATACAGGTCCCACTTTTGTCTGTCTCTCTCGTGTGTTTTTGCCTGTTTACTTTTATCTTCGTCTGTTCTTGTTTTGCTTCTGCTTTTTGATCAGAGTTCTGTAATTGGTAGTATAACTCTCTCTGACAATGCAACAGAGACAGTAATCCTTCAGCAATCCGCCTTGGCAGCAGTAATCCAGTAACAAATGAGACTGACAGGATGACTTTATGCTCATATGCCGCTCCCGTGCGTATGTAAACACATGCACGCACACAAAGACATATGCCGCTCCCATGCGTATGTAAACGCATGCACGCACACCAAGACACAGCATTTTTGTTGCTTACAATGCTACAAAGCCCAAGAGGAAATAATTCAAATTAAATTCCTAACATTATTTTGCCAATTTAACCACTTTGAACACGGTGTCCCTACATTGGGTATGCCATTACTTGTTATTGTCAAACTGTTTAAAAAGCCAGTCATATTGCATTCCTTTAAGCCGCCGGCCTGTTCAATATAACGTATGAAATACATGCAGTCACATACTGTGCATAGGCGTTGTTCAATATAACGTATGAAATACATGCAGTCACATACTGTGCATAGGCGTTGTTCCTGTTGAGGGCCATCTTTAATCCTTACTGCCGCTGTGGATGTGACTCTGTGGCTGAGGTCTGGGCCACAGAGTATCATGAGCTGCTGATTAAATGCAGGTCGCTTCCAGGGTCATACTGGACTGGATCAGCAGCATAGTGTCTGGTATAATACCTGACACTATGCTGCTCAAGGGCAGTCCCTCTCTTTGTGTGTGTGTGTGTGTGTGTGTGTGTGTGTGTGTGTGTGTGTGTGTGTGTGTGTGTGTGTGTGTGTGTGTGTGTGTGTGTGTGTGTGTGTGTGTGTGTGTGTGTGTGTGTGTGTGTGTGTGTGTGTGCGTGCGTACGTGCGTGCATGGGTGTGCATGGGTGTGCAGTGCATGTGTGCACAAGGATACTGTACCCCAGTGGGAGTTACAAAAGCTTATCCTTTGTCCTCCTGAACGTTCTTTCACAGTTCAGGTTGCCATTTAAGCAGTCCTGAAAGGACTTGGTCCTTTATTGTTATTGTTAGTTTTTTTCTTCTCCTCCTTCCGCCAATAGCACTTCTGGCTGAACCATGCAGTCGGTTATCGCGAAACTTAGCAACATGGTAGAGGGCAAGGGGTGGCGATATAGCACTCAATTGAAACGCACATAGCATAGCTCATGAACCGTTTGACCGTCGGCAATGAACCGTTTGACTGTCTTACTTTTGACCTCTGACCTCTAGATCACCCGCCATTTTGAATTATATGAAAATCAATTAAAATGCATCTCCTCTCAGGATATTTGATCAAAAAAATTGCCGTTTTGTGAAAATTCTTCTTTTGTCCCTAATACATACATGCAGCGTCATATCCTTTTGCAACTTTACAGTATGGTAGAGGGTCATGCCAAATAGCACTGAAACAAGCATGAACAGCGAACACACTGTAGTAATGAATAATGGACCAGGACACACATAATTGTCATCACAAACACTGAATGATTCTGCTGTTAACAATAGAACAACTGATTGTGTCTCGATAGCGGAGTAGGTAGGGCTCTCGCCTTTGGGACACAAAGTCATGGGTTCAAATCTGAGTACAGACAACTCAGCGTATGAGTCTTCAAGAATGCTGCCCCCCCCCCCAAACACACACACACACACACACACACACACACACACACACACACACACACACACACACACACACACACACACACACACACACACACACACACACACACACACACACACACAATTAAAACTGACCCTGTCACAATTACATGGTCCTTTTTTTCACACGTTCAGTCTTCCATGTTTCTATGGCTTATTGTGTATTTTATTCTTATTGCTTATTGCCTTCCTGCTTGGTCAGTTATTATTCAGTCAGTATTATTGGTCAGTAGTTATTTCTTTCTTTTTGCTCATCATGCTATGGCCAAATCATGGCAACGGCACTTTGCTTTGAGACAGTTTTGGAATATCTTGGGTGAGGAGACTGAGCCTGCAGGCTACAAGCTGGCAGTTAACCAAAATATAACTCTTGGCAAAAACAATACTATAAACAAGTTAGTGCCACACCTTTGATGTATTTAGCACCTCCAAAGACAGGGAGATGGATCGCATTTGTTCTGTGGAATGACTAGAGGCTGGCATGGAGAGTCATCCTCACCCAGACAGAACCCAGACATTCAACCAACCTCTGTGACAGTGCAGGGAGGGGGGGGGGGGGGGGGGGGGAGGCCTTTAGCATATCTGTGTGTCAGAGGAGAGGGGGTAGACAGGTGATGGCAGACCAGAGTCATCCTGAGTAAATTCTGCTAGTCAGACACAGTAGCCAGAGGGAGCTGTGCTTTGGCTCAGACAGGCTCACCATTAACCAGCACTGACATCGTTTAGACAGCAGGGAAATAGTGTGTGTGTGTGTGTGTGTGTGTGTGTGTGTGTGTGTGTGTGTGTGTGTGTGTGTGTGTGTGTGTGTGTGTGTGTGTGTGTGTGTGTGTGTGTGTGTGTGTGTGTGTGTGCGCGCGTACATGCGTGCGTGCAGGTGTGTGCGTGCGCCAGGACATTAGCTTTACAGGGCAGTGGTACTGCAGCGTCCTCAGGCTAATGCGGCTCCATCGTGTTTAGACTCCAGCTGAGCCACATAAACTGCAGAAAAAGAAAAAAACAGAAGGTCAAGAACAAGGTCTGGTTAAAGCACAAGGCAGGCATGTGAATTCCAATCACAGCGTAATGTCTGAACATTCACCTGGCAAAACATTGCAAGGATCTCATGCTGTCCTGGTGGGAATCATGTTTTGTGTGTCTGTGTCTGTGTCTGTGCGTGCGTGCGTGCGTGTGTGTGTGCTCACTGTGCTGTGTGTGTATCCGTCTCGGCAATTCCCATGTTGAATTTAGACGATTTCGTTGCTTCGCTGATCTTAAGCATCGTTTCAGCATCAATGGTTTTATTTGAAGTTGAGACATCACTTTGATTGACGATCAGTCAACGTTACATCAGACACGATCTGCAGTTGGACAGGACAGTGAATCTGCAGTATGTCAACCATGATGCTTTGTATAGGCAATACCCACGCACGCACGCACGCACGCACGCACGCACACACACACACACACACACACACACACACACACACACACACACACACACACACACACACACACACACACACACACACACACACACACACACACACACACACACACACACACACACACACACAATTTAATTAAATTCAAAGAGCTTTATTGGCATGAGAAAACATGTTTACATTGCCGAGGCAAAACGTGGAACAATACAATCGAAACAAACTGTACAATTGAAAGTCAGAATTTCCAATACATCAATTTCTATGTACTGAGATCACTTGACACACACACACACACACACACACACACACACACACACACACACTGGGGCTGACAATGGGTATAGCCACCCAGAGGGAATGTTCCTCGTATATCAAGAAAGAGACATTAACCAATTAGCCCTAATCAATAGGGGGAGTCACATGGGGATAAGCCAGTCTGGGAGCAGCATCAATGTCCGCTCCAGGGCCAATCAATGGGCCCAGACTGCTATGGCTCTCTGCAACTGGCCAATCAGGCTCTGAAATTCAGCTGTTCACCAATGCAATCTTTTTGGCTGTCTCTAGGCAGATCAGGCTGTAATGAGGAAATAGTGTCAAAGAGTGCGCAGGGGAGAGCATAAGGACTCAAGGCTGGAGGGAAGAGAAGTGGGTGATACCAGTGTTCATGCGTGCGCATGTGCATGAATGCGTGTCATAGTGGTCCACAGTGGGCAGCCAGTAGGTCATCTCACTGAGATAAGCAGAAACATGTCATCCAACCTTTAATACCTCCTGGGAGGTTGTAGATTTGTCTCCAGGATGCTCTCGTCATTCCTGGGAGCTTTTTAAAAGAGGACGATCGGCATAAGATGGAAGGAGATGAAAGAGGCTGATAGAGATGCAGCTTTGATGGTGGGATCAAAGGGGATAGGTGTTCTTGCCTGGGAGAGAGAGAGAGAGAGAGAGAGAGAGAGAGAGAGAGAGAGAGAGAGAGAGAGAGAGAGAGAGAGAGAGATGGTTCTTCTGTGTCTTCACTGCTCTGTATTCATGATGAGGAGAGCAAATATCAGCATGGGGCTCAGCATGTCAAGGGATTGAGAGGAACGGAAGGCATGGACGAGAGAGGGAATGTAAAAAGGAGGAGGAGATATCTAAGATATTACACCTAGCCAGGGGAGTGTTCAGTGGAGCAGGCATTATGAGAGTGTAAATTACATTCCCTCCTTTTCCCCTTAGGCTGTCGACTGGATGAATATAATCACCCAGAGCGCCAGGCACCTAGAGACGCACACAATGCACTGTCTATATACACTAGCAGAATACTGGATGGAGCACTGTGATGTGTGTATGTTTTAACTGTATTTTCATGGTACCTGCCTTTCTGTATGTGTTTGTGGATATCTGCCATTGAAGTTCGGGCATGCATGCAGTGTATCACATCTGTTTCTGTGGCCTTGTTCACTATCAAAGAAAATGCATCCTGTAACACAAACTGCATACTTCTCTCTATGCACTGACTGCTATAACATTCCTCTCACCTTTTTGGTAGCCAAGAAGAAAATGTAGAAAATGTAAGATTCCCTGGCAGGTCCATTCCGCAAGGCAAAGCAATTTTCCTTTAAGAAATTCACTTTTGCATGCAAAAGTGCATGCACCACTAAGGGTGACTAGTGCTACATCTGTAATTTTTGGACCAATTTTATTGTTTTCTTAAACGTTAAATTGTTCTACAGTATGTGCTAGAAATGGGCAGCAGACGCATGCAATATTGACATATTGGTTGTTCAGTTTGACCCACCAGTTTTGGAGATATGTAAGAGAGTAATGTCTTGCAGAAAACAGCGAGTTGAGAAAACAGGCTTGAAAGGTTCACTTCTGTGGTCTCTAACATTACACCTAGCTACATGTTTAAGCATTTATTTCATATTTACATGTCGATTTCTGACACTTATTTCAGAAATGCTCTAGTATGTGAAGAGTCACATACTCACAACTTTTTCTCCTCTGGTGAAAAGCTGGAGTTTGCGCGATGGCCGGCCTTAAGGGGTAAAACACCAAAAGGGGTTCCCGCCCAGAGCTTCTGCTAAAGGCCTAAATTGTAAATTGGAACAGAAAGAAAGTGATGGGGAAAGGCAGTGAGGTCCGGAGATTTGATCTCTCTGCTTTATAAACTGAGCTTCAGACATCAGAGACGTAGGTCAGATCTAGCCTGGCTAATAAGCCAGACTCAAATCACACTGTTGTGTGGTATTTGAGTCTGGAGATGCTGTGTATGGATCTTGTTTCCCGGGGGGCGGGTTCAAACATTTTCTCTTTGACGCAATTGGTTAGAGCTACTGTCAGTCAAAGGTCTCAAGCGTTGAACGTGCCCTTATTGCATACTGTGTCCCGATTGGCCACACCAGTTCTCTGGTGTAGGAAATGGGCGTACAATTGAGCCTCTCCAGACCGTAATCCGCCGGCAGGCAATTTTTTTTTTGCCAGCGGCTGATTCGGTCTGGCTTATTAGCCAGGCTAGGTAAGATCCTCTTCAATGTAAGGGCGCCGACACAGGCCATTGATACCAAGGCTCATTACTTCCTTACACTGAGCAACGTTTTCCAGTTCTCCAAATTCTGCTGCTTCAACTTCCGTGTGCTCCTGACCTCTGTTTTGTTGTTTAATTAAGCGCTCTCTCTTCCACTTGTGTCCTACCCACAGGGCCGCTGTTCCAGGGAGAACTGTAAGTACCTGCACCCACCGCCCCACCTAAAGACCCAGCTGGAGATCAATGGCAGGAACAACCTGATACAACAGAAGAATATGGCCATGTTGGCCCAGCAGATGCATCTTGCCAATGCCATGATGCCTGGTACACAGCTGCAGCCAATGGTGAGAGGACATACGTACACACAAAGACACATGCATACTGTATAATAGGTGCACGAATGCATAGACACACATAGGCACACACATTATAGTATGTACAACTATACCCATGCATAAACTCGAGCAGACATATGCAATAAATCCCCTTTGGCTTGTGAGTTGTGACCATAGATGCAAGCTGCGCAGTTCAAGGTTCAAGTTTTTCTTTTTTATTGTTACTTCCCTGCTGTCTAAACGATCTTGTGTACAGTTACATAAACGCCCACTTTCCCTTTGTGTAGTAGTCTATGAGATGCTATACATATGGTGAAGGAGACTTGGTTGTCAGGCTCGAATCTCTTTAAATTCTTCCATGCTTTGCTCTGTCCGTCCATGTGCGATGGAGGAGAGAGAGGAAAGGTAGGAGGTGCACTAAATCTACCTCAAGGGCTCTTCAAAAGTGTGCCAAATACTGGATGTGTGGAAAAGCACGTACTGCAAACACACAAGGAGACACACATATGCACACCCACACACGCATATGTGGCACACATAATAATAAGTCATAAGTCAATGGCTTATCGGCCTTATCTGTAGTGGCTACAGAGGCTGAGGAGAGAGGCCGATTGAGAAGAACAGTAAAACCACGAGAGCATTTTTAAAAGAGGACAGAAGCAATAGATCTTCCCTGGGACAGTGCTGCCTTCCCTATCTGTTTATGTCATGAGAAGCGAGAGGAATGAGAGGGTGAGAAAGAGAGGCTGACAGAGAAGGACAGAGCGCCAAAGAAGAAAGGTAGGATGGAGAAAGGCAGCATGAGATAAGTGGACAGTAAAAAGACAGGAGGATAAAGTGAAGACGATAGCATAGCAGCGAGGGACGATGGCTTTAGATCTGCAGTACAATGGCACTACAGTAAAGGAGAATAGAAGGGACATAATGCAAGGGAAACAAAGGGAAATTCACTCTGGCTTCTTTCTCAATTGTCTGCTGTTCTCTTTCCCTCATCCCCCTTCTATTCTTTCCCTGCTTTGTCTACCGCTCTCCCCCACTTTTCCCCATATATCTGACTTCTACTGTATGTCAAGCTTAGGAGGGTATACCTTCATTTCCTGCATGGTATACTCACTATACTGTGAAGGAGGGTGATGTTCATTACAGCTGGCTGTGAGCGATGGTGCTTATGATGTCATGTGTTAATGCCCATAGGGATGAAAAGGCTAAAGTTACTATCTCTCCTACTATGAGTCTGACCTGACATTATTTTGATTCAGTGAAAATGATCAGGTTGGACAGAGAAAAAGTTCACACACTGGCACATGCATATCGTCACTGTCAGTCGGAAACCACCTAATATAACTCATTTTTTTAGGTTTTTGATTATTTATTTATTTGTCATGAAGCATCAGGGTACTTTGCGATGCATTGTGAGCTTGGAGGTCCATTGTCAGCTGTTAATTAAATTACGGAAAATGGTCGAGAAAACCTCTTAACTCCACTTTAGCTGGATTTGGGTAAAGTCAAGTGGTGATAATATAATGACAATAGTATCTGACAATATACAGTCAGTCACAATACCAAATTTGATGAGGCAGTATTGCTTTGTTTTAAAGATAGCCTATAGGGTATAGGCCTATGGGTTTCTTTTTTTTTTTTTTTTTTTTAAATGAACATTTTGGAGTTAGGTGGTTTTAGGAGCAAGGACAGCAGAGATATATAATATCCAGTATATCACATACCTTTGCCTTTGGTGAAGAAGTGATAGAGAAAGTGATATTAATATGGCAGCTAAACATTTTTTAAAACAGTAGGCTACCATGCACTAAACTAGTGTTTCTCAATGTGGGTTCCCCAGCAAAATGAGTTAATTAACTCATTTATTGCGGCCAGTTGTTAGCATAAATCCCAGTTCCAGGTGCCACCATACGCGTTCACTTTAAGAGTCGGAGTTTTAAGATTTAAGCAAGATTTAAGATTTAAGCAAGATTTAAGATTTAAGTAAGATTTAAGCAAGATTTAAGCAAGATTTAAGATTTAAGCAAGATTTAAGCAAGATTTAAGCAAGATTTAAGATTTAAGCAGCATTTAAGCAAGATTTACGCAAGATTTAAGATTTAAGCAAGATTTAAGATTTAAGCAAGATTTAAGCAAGATTTAAGCAAGATTTAAGCAAGATTTAAGCAAGATTTAAGATTTAAACACTAATGAAACACTAATGAAACACTAAACTGTTTCATTAGTGTTTAGTGTTTCATTAGTGTTTCATTAGTGTTTAGTGTTTCATTAGTGTTTAGTGTTTCATTAGTGTTTAGTGTTTCATTAGTGTTTCATTAGTGTTTCATTAGTGTTTAGTGTTTCATTAGTGTTTAGTGTTTCATTAGTGTTTCATTAGTGTTTAGTGTTTCATTAGTGTTTCATTAGTGTTTAGTGTTTCATTAGTGTTTCATTAGTGTTTAGTGTTTCATTAGTGTTTAGTGTTTCATTAGTGTTTCATTAGTGTTTCATTAGTGTTTAGTGTTTCATTAGTGTTTAGTGTTTCATTAGTGTTTCATTAGTGTTTCATTAGTGTTTAGTGTTTCATTAGTGTTTAGTGCTTCATTAGTGTTTAGTGTTTCATTAGTGTTTCATTAGCGCTCCTCTACTGTTCTATATGTACCATTTTCTGTCCTCTCTTTTTTATGTGGTTGCCTAAATGGGGTTTCATATTATGTGTATTTAGTGATTAGTGATTAGTGATTGTAGTGATTTTTTTGTGATTTTGTGATTTTTAGTGATTAGTGATTTAGTGATTAGTGATTTTAGTGATTTAGTTAATCTGTGATTAGCGCTCCTCTACTGTTCTATATGTACCAGTTTCTGTCCTCTCTTTTTTACGTGGTTGCCTAAGTGGGGTTTCATATTATGTGTATTTAGTGATTTAGTGATTTTAGTGATTTAGTGATTTTTAGTGATTTAGTGATTTTTTGTGATTTTAGTGATTTTAGTGATTTAGTGATTAGTGATTTTAGTGATTTAGTTAATCTGTGATTAGCGCTCCTCTACTGTTCTATATGTACCATTTTCTGTCCTCTCTTTTTTTACGTGGTTGCCTAAGTGGGGTTTCATATTATGTATATTTAGTGAATAGTGATTTAGTGATTAGTGATTTTAGTGATTTAGTGATTTTTAGTGATACTACACACAATACAACTCGCTTACAACTCGCAGACCTGGCAACACTGCATCCTGCATCCATTGGCTACCATTGCTAATTTATTGCCACATATAAGAAAACAAGCCCGCAAACCCTGACTTCCTACAGGCTACTTAGTACTTACACACACTACCACTCGCTTACAATACGCGGACCTGGCAACACTAACATGCCCTCTTCCATTGGCTATATCCCCACCACGTGACCCACAAGTTTCCATGTTACATTGCGCACTTCCGAAAAGCCAACCGGAAGTTACACACTACACACACACATTAGAAGAACACAACACAACACAACACTACACACACACACACCAGGCGCGCCTGAGCCATTGAGCAAACGGAGCAGCTGCTCCAGCAGATTAAAATGAACCGGCGCATTGCGCCCCCACTATTTCCCCACCCCCACCCACCCATATACAGTAAATGCCATGATGAGGGAATTAACCACCCCGGAGCGCAAGAGCACATTTGGGGTTTAAGGTAAAGCATTTACAATTTAACTATATTATTTCTCTAATAGTCACTATTGCAGTGAGAAATAATATAGTATTTACTAATTACTATGGCCGCCGTGCCAACTGAACTGCTGAATGCTGCTGCAATTTAATGTTAGATATTAGATTCTGACGGGGAGGGATCTATGATGAATGATGACGATACAACACCGGGGTCGCCGAGCCCAGCTGCGCTGTCAGCTCGTCTGTTGTATAATAGGGCTATAATTTATATGTTTTGTTTTGATATCGGCGCCTTGCCAATGTCATGTGTAGCCTAAATAGGCCTATGCCTTTTTATGATGCATTTTGTCAGTTTGTTCATATAACTTGCGTGTGGAGAGGGAAAGTAAAAGCCACTTTTCCGTGTGAAAATGCGCGAAAACGCGCGTGCACGAGGCACATGCACGCGCATTTTTGCGCGCGCTACGCGCAACACACACACACACACACACACACTGATTCGAACTTGGATGGACAGCGGCGCGCTTACATACACAGTTTAATTCATGCAAACACGACAATTGCACCACCACAACGCGGGGGGACTTTCACTGACAAGTGTGTGTGTGTGTGTGTGCGTGTGTGTGTGTGTGCGTGTGTGCGTGCGTGAATTTTGTATCGCATCGCGAGAAGTCAGCGAGTGCGTGCGTGCGTGAATTTTGTATCGCATCGCGAGAAGTCAGCGAGTGAGTGTGTGTGAGTGAGTGTGCGTGCGCGCGCGTGCAGTACACATACTATTTACCCAGCGTGTGCGTGTGTCTACGATGTGTAGCCATGTTACATGTGACACAGCTGAAACATGCATGCAGTGGAGTCAGTCAAATCCCGCAATTTCCTTCCCATATTGAGCTGCAACGTAACTCTAGGATGAGCCGCCCGAAGGGCGGCGAAAGTACTATACATACTATACTATACCACGACCATAAGACTACCACAAAGAGATAGCTGCTGTGATTGTAGGTACTTCAGTTTGGCCGCGGGCAACCTACACCATCTGTCACCGTCCGTCCTATATACATACCTGGAGGACTGTGGCTGTGTAGTGTGTAGATAATCTTTAGAAACAGTAGAACATAGAAAAGAGAAAAATAGAAAAAACGGTGTCCTGACCGACAGAAACATGTTTTCCACCAAGTTTATATGATTTGGTTTGGTCAACTATAATAGGACAATAATCTCTCATAGACACTATAGCAGTTCCAGCAGGGGAGCCCAGACTTTGTTTTCCCTGGCAACCTTAGCCAGCTCTGACTGGGATCCCTAGATGATCCCAGTTCAGCGTGGATATAATCCCTCCACCTGGTGTTTGTCCTGCCCCATGGCCTCTTCCCAGCTGGACCTGCCTGGAAAACCTCCCAAGGGAGGTGACAGCATCCTTGCTAGATGCCCAAACCACCTCAACTGACTTCACGGATGACTGAGCTTCTCACCTTACACCTAAGGGAGATGCCAGTCACTCTACTGAGAAAACCCATTTCGGCCAATTGTGAACGCAATCTTTTTCTTTCAGTCATGATGACCCATATTTCATAAATCATGACCATAGGTGAGAGTAGGAACAAAGATTGAACTTTGTCTTCTGGCTCAGCTCTCTTTTCATCACAATGGTGCGGTATCAGTCATACTAACTAACTTGTAGTTGACCAACCCACTTTTTTTGTTTGGGTCATCCTGCAGTAGGCTAATTTCTGCTATGAATATAAAACTCTGTCCTATAAAATAATTTAATTTAACTTGATTTTTACGGAGCCCCAGAGTGGTCATTAACAGAAAAAAATAAAACTAATTCTGAATTGGAATGTCCAGGCCATTATTATCAGATTTTCTGAAACATCTTAGAGCAAGAGAGGAGTTTTTAAAGTAATGTCGCTGTGCAGCCCCCTGGCTGACTCTGCTTCATTACTCACTATATGTCATATTGGCTGCTGCTGTTCACAGATGATGCCCAGGCTGGGGCTGAGGTCACCAACATGCAGGAAGAACTTGTGACCCGCTCCATCAACCATCACACTCGTCAACCTCACTCAAAGTGGGGAACTGTCTCTGAGGCAGCCAATACCTTTTAACACAACTACACTTTTACACGTTAGCCTATAATCTCCTATAAACACACGCAAGCATGCACATGCTCTCTCTCTCTCTCTCTCTCTCTCTCTCTCTCTCTCTCTCTCACACACTCATACACACTTATTTGGCAGCTGTTGCTCTTTGCCCTCAGAACATTGCACAACCCTTATCCCCCAGACTCACGGAGGAACAATTCAATCATTACATACCATTTCAACAAAGATATGGCACTGATAAATGCAATGAGTAACGAAGACTTTAATCAAATGTTAAAAACACACTTTTCTTGCTAACTGACTATATTTCAATGTTAAGCGAATCGTGCAGCCCTAACACACACACATGCACACACACACACACACACACACACACACACACACACACACACACACACATGCGCACGCGCACTAGCACACGCACATACACACACACACACACACACACACACAGAGAGAGAGAGTCAAGAAATCAACACGTGTGTGTGCCAATAGAATGCTAGCAGCAAAAGAAAGGACTAAAGGAGTGAACTTTCTTTGCTCTACTAAGACATGATGTCTATTTTTGTATTTCTCTCTTTCTCTCTCTCTCTCTCTCTCTCTCTTTCTCCTCTGTTGTGCTACAGTATATTGCTGACTTGTACCATCTCTTATTTCTCCCTTTATTGTACTGCGTGCTTAACTCGAGCAGGGGTAATTTGAGTAGGAATGAGGAAGGATGACTCTTATAATGTATCTGTAGGCAGATATTATTTGATGTCTACACAATAAAATCCTCTGTTAATTTTACTCGATCAGATGCCACCAAATGGACACATACAGTAACTTTCTCCTGTGCAAGCAACAGTTAAAAGAGTTATTTTTATGTTTTGCTTATTTAAACTATAAGTAGCGCCTATTGAAAGAAATATTATAAATATAGATTTATCTGTTTGGTACAGAGCCCTGGAGTGGCCATGGTGAGAAAAATAATTTATCTGGACCGGTCGAGATATTATCTTGACCGGTCGAGATAAATTATTTATTTATTATTATGTTGGGATTGCGGGCTGAAAGGTTTTGGAAACCTACAGGCTAAACATTCCTATATTTAGAAGGGTTTAAATGCCACTTAGTATTATATAATTAAAATGCTACCATCGTCTGTTTATTTGTCTATTCCTCATTTTGACCGAATCCCCCATGTTCTGTGTTTCTCCACAGCCAATGTTTTCAGTCACGCCCAGCCTTGCCACCTGCAATGCCAGCGCTGCAGCAGCAGCAGCCGCTGCATTTAATCCCTACTTGGGCCCCGTGTCACCAGGCCTGATGTCTGCTGACATCATGCAGAGTGGCTGTGGCCCTGTACTGGTCACCAGCAACCACAACCTTCCTGCACCAGCTGCTGCTGCTGCTGCTGCACAGAAACTCATGAGGACTGACAGACTGGAGGTGAGGAAAAAACACACACACACACACACACACACACACACGCACGCACGCACGCGCACACACACACACGCACATGCACACACACACACACACACACACACACACACACACACACACACACACACACACACACACACACACAGACACACGACAATGAAACAATCTGCATAATTGATTTCTCACTCTGATATCAGTCACTGATTAAAATATAGATTAGCAGAAATCAAATACACACACCCTCCGATGAGGGCAACGCACAACCTAATTTGCTGTTACGCAAACATCCTGGAAATGTTTTGATGTGCTGTATCTAAATTTGAATATTATAGGCCTGCGTTAGAGTGCTGCTTAAGCAGTCCCTGTTTGTACAGTTTAATTATGGATCTGGTACACAGCTTCTGTTACTGTAACTACATGCCACCATTACCATAATATAGTCATTACTGAGACTAAGGCAAAGAGAAAGTGACGTTAATGAAAGTATCTCTCCAAAGTCATCAGTGTTTCAGGGTATCATGTTCTAAAATAAATAATTTATTCTTCCACAAAAGCAATCAATCATTTAAAATCGAAGCCAACAGCGGCAATTCTCGGGTTGCAATTGGACAGTAAGTCAATCTCATCCATTATGCAGCCCTTCCCAGGAAACGCTTGCACTGGGATAATGGGGAAATCATTGGAAACTGGCAAGAGGTGGGCGGGAATCTTGAAAAGGTTTACACTCAGAATGACGTTGTTGGACTGTGGGTAATTAATGGAGGTGGTTCTGGGGGAAGTCTCTGCGCCCTGCCAACAAGTGCGCAACATGCAGAAAGAGGGAACCGGTCAATGACAGAAAAGAGAGATGGAGGTGGGGTGGGGTGGTGGGATCAATGGGCAGACCTATTACCGTCATTGGGAGATGAGACTGAGGAGGAATGAAGATGAAGAAGGAAGCCAAGGAAGGGAATGCAAGAGGAAGCATGATAATAACAGAGGAAAGAAACCAGAGCGGGTCGATTGAATTTCAAAGTGCTGTCGTGACTAATCAGAAATTGTAGAGGTTGAGGTGAGTCAGTCATTACATACCATGTAAGGTTGAGGCTCCATTGCCAGCTTGGAGCAGTGGAGCCAGATTGATGCTGCAGAAGAGGTGCAGAAACTCGGTGCACCAGTTGGCAAACTGCATTCTAAATCAAAGCTTAACCCAGGTAAACGCCACAGAAACAAACAGAAATCATAGACAAAAATCTATCAAATTTTCATCAGCCAGTGTTCAAACTCGTAGTATTTGATAAAACAATGTCAATGTTTTGCCTTCTATGAGTAAAGATCTACTGCCTGTTAATTGAAGATGAAGACCTGCGGCCTGTCTGTTTGGTGGTGGTGGGGACACGGCGTTATTGAGCCAATACTCTAGCCTAATTTTCTAAAGAACTGGGTTTGCTAAAAATATCTAAAGAAAAGAGCCAGACATATTTTAGTCTCTGTCATGTATGTCATTCTAAATAAACACTGCTGGATGTCTGTAGGCGAGCACACATACCGAGCTCAACGGTGGAAACAAGCTGTTTCTTTAAGGCTGAGAAATTCCTATTTTAGAACATGACTCCATCCTCTGTGCTGTTTGCTCTGAGATTCAAAGAAACATTGAAGAAATGTTGCATTTTGAGACCCCATGCTTGAAACCCCCTTTCATCCTTCTCCTCTCCTCCGCTGTATAGACCATACCTTTCCTCACAATCGCAACCTTTGTCTAGCCCTCCTTTCTCACGTAGCCATACTGTTTCGGTCTGCATTGAATTGTATCTTTGCTTACCTGCTGCAACCATGGTGATTATGCCTGCCTGCCCCAGGGGGATAGTTTCCATGGGGACTGAGCACTAAAATATGATTAGCGGGTCCTTTATTTGTTTGGCCAGCTAAGCACTTCCTGTGTGCTAGGCCCCAATTTATAGCTAGCTGCACGACCGTGTCGCTCACTGGACATAGCTCACCTACAAGCTCACTCACAACACGTCGCATCTGCGACGCATTGTGAGCTTGTAGGTCTGCTGTTTTTGGCAAGTATAAATTTGGCTTTAGCTCTCTTTCTCTCTCTTTTATGCATGATTAACAACTGTTCGGACAAGCCCTCAGGTTCACACCTGAACTATTAATAATTCTCCTCTCTCTCGCTCTCTCTCTCTCTCTCTCTCTCTCTCTCTCCTTTCCCATGCCAGTCTTATACACCATCTCCTCAGGGACGCTCTTTGCTCTCTATCCCCTTGATCCCTATCTCGCTCTGTCCTCCTCTATTTCTTATTCATCACCCTCTCTCTCGTGCTTTATTTTCTCTCCCTCATTTCCTCCCATCCCTCCCTCCCTCGCTCACCCGCCTCTCTAACATCTGCCTGACAACAAGGCAACGTCTTTTTTTTTTTTTAATAAGACCTGCAGCCAGTAGCAGCTGTGGCAGTGATGGCACTGGTGGTGAATTTATTTGCGTGCGTGCGTGCGTGCGTGCGTGCGTGCGTGCGTGCGTGCGTGCGTGCGTGCGTGCGTGCAGAGGCATAATGTGTGCTACTGCAAATAGACTGGTTCTCAAAGTGGGGTCTGGGGACCCACAGGGGTCCTTGGGAGTGTTCCTGGGGGTCCCCAGAAAAATTATTATGCTTCAGCTATTCAAAAGTAGCCCATCTACAAGCTCAATCTGTGCAAAATCGATGCATCACAATGTGACCTAGGCTACTTGTGTATGTTGCCATAATTTATTTTTATTTCTTTTTTAACACAAATAATCTCTTACGGGGGTCCCTGACACACAATATTTTCAGATAGGGGGTCCAAATATATATTAGACCCATGGGGGAAATTCAGTTTCAGCTTCACCCATGCTGATTACTGCTCAAATGGGCAGAATTGAGTGCAGTTGGTGTGGGGTGGGGGTTAGAGGTTAGAGGTTACATCTCTGATGTCTTGCTTCAGGACACACATTCAACACATTGCCAGGAATTGAACTGGGGACCTTCTGTTTGTCAGGAGGACTATCTACCCATTCAGCTATGGCCACAAGTAATATAGACTAGTGCTAGCAGCTAGAGGTAGTGCTAGAGCACCTGCCCTTTTGCCCTCTGCACAGCAATGTGCCCTTTTGAAAGTTTTTTGTACAGTTTGTTCATTTGTTTTGTACAGTGTACAAAACATGTGTAGGCCTATGTGGCACATGGTGACATCGATTGGATTAAAATATATTATTTATGCCACGAAATCTATAAATCTCACACACTATTAAGGCAGCCGGCGGTTCCACGCGGTTCCACAAGGTGTCCTTTTTTCACTTGAGCACCTGCCCCTCAAAATGTCCGTGCACGCCACTGTACCCTTTCATACAGACAAATCAGTAATGTGGATGAAGAGCTGTCCTGACGGCAGACAAAGGAGGGCTTAGCAGATAACATGTCTGGTGGCCTTTTTGTCTGGCAGCCCATCGGCCTCAAGCCACCTCCTCATGCATACAGGTAAACATTAATTTGGTAAAAGGCACAGTGCTTTTCTTCTCACTTCAAAGAGGACTTATGGTGGCATTTGGAGTTAGGGCTGCTCTCTCAGTCTCACAAAGAACTGCTCCAATTCTGAAAACAACACTGTCTCATGAGATCAGTCAGATTACACATTTGGCCACCTCGTCTATGTCGTATGGTAATTGTGTCAGCTCCGGTCCCACCTCCCTCAGGACTAAACCAGCCACCTATTTCCCATGTGGCTCATTGAGCCCTTTGATTTTTTTTAGACTGAAGCTCCATGCTGATGCCGCCCCCTACTGGCTTCCCCAGGAATAGCAGCATCAGAACATAGGGATAATAGCCCAGTGTTTCTGTGCGTGCATGTGTAAGAGAGACATTCTTGAAATGTAATGGTTTATCAATCCAGAATAATGGTTGGACCAGCCTGTTAGTATAGTCCAGTCTGTCGAGTTAAAATGTGTATAAACGTCCAAAATATTGTATTGACATACTTCACTGGGTGTCCTGAATTTTGCCCCATTGGCACCATGACCTCTTGTGCTACTCAGTCGGACAGCAGACTCTCTCGCTCACGTTGCGTGCGTGTGTTTGTGTGTGTCTGTGTGTTTTGTGTGGGCCCACCCATGTGTCCGCCAGGTTTGTCGGGAGTACCAGCGAGGTAATTGCACGCGCGGGGAGAACGACTGTCGCTTTTCCCACCCATCAGACAGCACCATGATTGACACCAATGACAACACAGTCACTGTGTGTATGGACTACATTAAGGGCCGCTGCTCCAGGGAGAAGTGCAAGTACTTCCACCCGCCGGCACACCTGCAGGCCAAGATCAAAGCCGCCCAGCACCAAGTCAACCAGGCCGCTGCCGCCGCCGCCATGGTAAATACCCCTCTAGGAAATAACCACTTAAACCCAATATACTTGGTGGATCTGAATAGCCCTGGGGTCTATAATAGGCAACCTCCTTTTGTGCCCCTCTACACCAGTGTTCCTCAAACCTTTTCATTTTAAGGACCCCCAGTTTATGCATTCGTCCACGGACCGCTGTTGGATATAATTCTTTATATCTGGACATTGGGACCACAATCCTCAATCCTCACTGTGTTAATTTAACTCCAACAGTTAGCAGAACTTTGTACACAACAGTGTTGGAGTTTCAGAACCGTAAGGCTCCATTTAGTTCCTAACCATCAATACTTTATCCTGTGGAACCCCCTCAAGGACCCCTGGGGGTCCCCAGGCCCCACTTTGAGAACCAGTGCTCTACACCAAATAACTTTGCCGAAAATAGCCGATAGCTGAGTCGTGAGCTTAGATTTGGAAATTTCAACGAATGTTCACCTGAAAACTTCTCCCTGATGCTTTCATTGCAGCTCCCAGCACACATTCCAAGCTCTGCTGTTCTCCTCTGTCCCTTCAGACCCCTATGTACCCAACACGGATTCCTATTTGTCACTAGGCAGTTAACCACTTAGACCCCAGCATCCATATTGTGGGGAAAGCTTTCACTGGATCAGATCGCCTTTGTTCACCAAAAGATTTCCCCACAATAACTGAAAATACCTTTACGCCGGTTACGCCACGGACAAAGCCAACTCGAGTCGTGACAACTCATGACAACACAAACAATATTTTGGACCAAACAAATAATTACAAAGAAGAAAAACAACAAAAAAAGTGTTGTAACCTTCCGTTTTTTTCTTCTTTCTAATTATTTGTTTGGTCCAAAATATTGTTTGTGTTGTCATGAGTTGTCACGACTCGAGTTGGCTTTGTCCGCGGCGTAACCGTCTTTAAATAAATACTTTAAGAAATGTCTATGAGGAAAATGCATTGGGTTTCATTTCCTGGTCCAGGGTAGGAGGCGGGACTGCGACGCTCTATAGGGCATAGCAATGGCCGTGGTTTTCTGGTTCCACTGGAAAATTGTCCATTCATTTTTCCCATAGAGATTTACAAAAGAGCACAGAGTCAGTAACGATGGCAGTTGGAGATCCATGCCCCACCCGGCTATGCAATACCCGTTGTACCCGTGTCAGAGTACCCGTTCCACCCATCTGTCTGCGTCCCTTTTATGCCCATATATGGAGATTTCTGTATCTATCTCTCTGTGTCCCTTTATTCCTAATATGGAGTTCTGTATCAGGCATGCCAAAATATGTCAGAACAGGCCAGCTCCATATATGGAGCCTGGGCAGGGGCACTGTCCAGAGCCCGGGCAGGGGCCTTTTGTGGCGGTTCTGTACAACTGTGGGTCCGACGGACTCGACACTGGGAACTGCACTCCCTGTGGGGGTGTGGAACACATGTGTCAAATTTGAAGTCGGTGGGTGCGAACAGTTCTCGAGTTATGTGCATTACAGCCGTACACACAGACAGGTGCATTTATAGATAGATACTACATTTAATAAATACCCTTTGTTTAGCGGTTTTCATTCTCTTTTGTTCACAGAATCAAAGGTTTTATGGTCATGATTCATCAGGATCCTGGATGGATTCTAAAATAAGTTATAGTCAATATTTTTGTAAATCTCCATGGGAAAAACTAATGGTTGATTTTTCAGTGGAACCAGAAAACCAGGGCCACTGCTATGCCTTTAGAGCCCTGAGGGACACCGCTCATCCATATGGGGTTTAAGTGGTTATGGTGTGCTTCATTACCAAACCATGCTGGTGTGTGCAGTGCATTTACTACTGTATGTTTGAGGTACTTTTACTTTACTTGAGCATTTCAAAAATGTTCATGCTTTATAGGCCTACTTCTAGTCCACTAGGCCTACATCAGAGGCAATTGCACATTTTACTCCACTACAATTACTTACTTATTCGCAGATTTTATTATTATCACAACATATACATTAAAGCTGCTATAAGCAATAATATGTCAAAATTTGAATGACCTTTTTATGTTTTTGGTATTCAGACAGCCAGCAATGGGTAGAATGCTCCCAAAAATAATTTAGTCTCTGTGACACATCTAGGGGCCGCAATCTGCATTCAAAGATGTTCCTAGAAGCTTTGTCATTGGTCGAAAAAAACCTGGTCGCAGTGACTAACCAATCAGGAAGCAGACAGGCAAATCGACCAATGACAAAGCTTCTAGGAAAATCTTTGAATGCAGATTGTGGCCCCTAGATGTGTCACAGAGACTAAATCTTTTTTGGGAGCGTTCTACCCATTGCTGGCTGTGTGAATACCAAAAAAATAAAAAGGTCATTCAAATTTTGACATATTATTGCGTATAGCAGCTTTAAGTATATTTTGATGGCAATACTTTGTATTTTTACTCAAGCAAATTTTTTGAATACAGGCCTTACACTTTTTATATTGTGGTATTGCTACTTTTACTTAAGAAAAAAAAGGCACTTCTTCCACCACTGCTGTTATGTAACTGGGCCAACTGCTACCTACCACTGCACTGTGCTGTCTCTTTGTGTCGCTGTGTTGGTTTTGCTGCATAGTGCATATACATTTTACTGTTGGGGACAGTAAATGTTGGGTAGTATTTGCCAATTAACACATACAGTCATTTAGTAGTTTAATATTATGAAGAATAATGTATTTCTATTCATTAACAATGTCAAGGGCCATGGTTATTTTTAGTAACCCTATTGTCATTAAAGTGCATGCCTTAGTCTTGTTATTGCTGTATATTGCATTCCAATGATTTATTTATTTTTGTTTGTTTGTTTTATTGTTTGTTTGTTTTTATTTGTTTCTCACCAACCCAAACTGCACTGCTGCTCCCATGATGCACCTCCGCTTGCTGGTTTATGTTAATGCGCTTGAACCCCATTGGCCCATTGCCATCATGTGCTCGCTGCCTGCTAATTAAGACACAGTTGGCTGACAATTCACTGAAGCGACCCCTCGATGCAACCTTTGACCTGGTACTATGACCTTTCACCTTTTAGCTTGGCATGTACTGTTAGCTGTGTTAGATTAGATACTGTAGAGTTGACTAAAGCTGATTTACCCTTCGTCGTATGATGTGCGTTTTGAGCTTGTAGATCAACATTTTTTGTTGTTCGACACGGTCATACGACGGAGCATAAATTAGACATAAACCAAAGTAGATATTAACTGAACTTTAACGGGTGATAAACTGATTGTGGTCATAACTATTTATACCACAGAACAAAAGAACACAAAATAAACAAATACAAAATATGAATAAATGTTCCAATTCCCTGAAAATAAAAAGTGTAAAAAATCATACCTGATCCTACTAACTGCCCATTTAATTGTCCACAGTCAGTTCATCACCTCCATTCATTCCCTTCGTTAATGGATTGGTGACCTGCTAATCTATGTCAGGATTGTGTTGTAGCCCTAATGCATGATCATTTTCTGTTTTGCATGTATCCTTGTGGAAGAGATGTCATTATAGTCTTAATGTGGCTTATAGTATTATCATGGAGCTAGCAGTGCAGCTTTCCCTAATAACTACATCATTTCTATTGTAAATTGTATTACAACTGTCACTACAGATAGCTCATGTTAACATTTTGAACTTTATGTTATGCTCATACTGAATGACTGTTTTGTTATCCCTACTTAGTCATATGACAGGTCCCTAAGCTAGCATCAGTGTTCTGGCCTGCTCTGTCAAGGGTAGAGTAGTTGACTGCTTGCTTGCCAAGGTTTATAGCCGATTCATTGGCAACTTATTTTCTAATGAAATTCTCTCCTCTCTCTGTCCTGAATGTCACTGCTACCATTCTTTGATTTTCCTCACTCCCATCCCATTACTTTGGTGTTGTCCCCTTCCTCCACCTGGTCCCTCCATCAGGGGCTTCCTCCCGTTTTGCCTCCTTTACCAAAGAGACCTGCACTTGAAAAAGCCAACGGTGCCACCACCATGTTCAATGCTGGCATGTTCCAGTACCAACAAGCTCTGGCCAACATGCAGTTTCAGCAGCAGGCTGCCTTCATACCATCAGGTAAGACCTAAACCATAGCAGCCCATAAATGGTGCATGTATATGATGGTAAATGCTGCATTTACAAGTATATAATGATTTTATCCAAGGCGCTTTACATAGATTGTGCATTACATTCACCCATTCACACACACACATTCATACACCGACGGCGGCGGAAACCATGCAAGGCACCAACCAGCACAGGTATCCAGAGAACTCGCCAGTTTACCAACTCGCCGCGATTTAGTGCATATTAGTTTTACTTCACCTTCATTTTAATTGCATTGAATTGAGACAGAGAGAGGATAGTTGTTTAGAGTTAAATGCTAAAAGTTTAAACACCAAAGTTCTCCGGTATTCCCAGCACATCAGGAGCAATTAGGGGTTCAGAGTCTTGCTCAAGTACACTTCGACACTAACTCTGGGGAGCCTGGGTTTGAACTGGAAACCTTGCGGTTGCCATCCAGCCACTCTACCCCTGAGCCACCGCCGCACCCATCAGCTCATGATGAGGTAGTTTGATCTTCACTGGCCAGGGTGGGATTTTGGAAGTGGCCAGTGGTTCTCAACCATTTTCATGTCAAGGATCCCCAAATTAATATGTATTTGGTCGCAGACCCCCATCAGAAACAATCTTGTGCCAGGGACTGCCAATAGTTAAAAAATATTCCAAATTGTACATGTTTGGGGGATTTGACACGGTCTGTCAAATACACAGCATAGCACAGATGACAGGGAGTAGCAGAACAGCGTGCATGCGCCTACCTATAGCCTTTAGCGTGACGCAACCATAATATGGGGCAACTATCCAATATATGAGACATCAAAAGTGTTGAATCGTGAAAGTGTTAAGTGCTTTTATGAAGGGCAGGGGTAAAGTACCTGTCCACCTCTTTATCTAGGGGTCCGTGATGGTGAAATACGAACACAATTGGCCCATGTACAGACTACGGAGGAAGGAATACATGTCGTTTACATAGACCCATAAGCTATAGTGCATACATCTGCACTGTGAAATCAACTGTACAAATTCTAACAAAACCGATATTCTCCTCCATATGTTTGAAAAAAATATGTGAGTCAATTAAATTTCATCCAAGTGTGTTACGCTGACAAAGCAACATCTCCCCAGGCTGTCCTTGACTAGCCTGGTTAATAAACCAGACCGAATCAGCCGTTGGCAAAAAAAAGTTGCCTACCAGCGGATTACGGTCTGGCGAGGCTCAGTAGCACGCCTCTTTCCTACAGCAGAGAACAGGTCGGACCAATCGGGACACGGTATGCAATATAGGCGGGCTTTGGTACAGTGACGTTCAATGCTTGAGACTTTTGACTGACAGTAGCTCTGACCAATTGCGTCAAAGAGAAAATGTTCCCCGGGAAATTAAATCCAAGTGGAGCCAGCCCAGACTGATATACCGCGACAGTGTTGTGTGATATTAGTCTGGCTTATTAGCCAGGCTAGTCCTTGACAACCTTGAATTACACTAAACCCATCTAGGGGACATAGAAATCCACCTTTCCTTTCCTGTGTGGCCAACAGCTGCGACTGTACTGTGTGTGAAAGTGCTTGGACTCCTTGGAGAACTACAAAGAAGCAATCACATTGTTGCAAATGTATTTCCTTTTTCTTATTTTCTTTTTCTTTTTTTGCAATGTTCCCAAATGACACCATAATAGCTACAAAAACGTCATTATTCGGCTGACAACATGTCGATCCTTTTGTGTATCTTCATCAGGTCATGTCAATGTAAAAAAAGAAAATACAAAATATATATACAAAAATATATTATATATAATATATATGTAATATTAAACAAAGAAACTTGATTATACTCACTTGCTGCATGTAGGGTTGCAGGTGAAAGGTTGCAGACAGTTGAAGCAAGGTCTTCCAGACAATGAACTCTCTTCCTTTTAGCAGGATATCTGGGTTGCATGGTTGGCTATTCATGTTTTGTGTTAAAAGAAGATAATGATTCACTCCAAAACCAAGCAAACTATATATACTTTGTGTGTGCGTGCGTGTGTGTGTGTGTGTGCGTGTGCGTGTGCGTGTGCGTGTGTGTGTGTGTGCGTGTGTGTGTGTGTGTGTGTGTGTGTGCTTGCGTGCCTCTCTCTCTCTCATATATACAGTATATGGTATAATGACATTCTGACGGGTATAAATAAGTAGGTTACCTTTGCACAATAACAAGCCTGCTGAGTTGACACCAGCATATTAGCATAATATGTTGCAATCAATTAATTTTAAGTTTATGAAAGTCCAGTGTGTCTTCTGTGCTCACAACAACTTTCTCCCGTATTTGTGTGACATTATGACACTTAATCTGTTGTCTTGATTTCTTCTCCCCATCTCCCTTTCAATCCAATCCCTGCTGCAATGCATGATGGGCAGGCTCAATATTCTGCATGACACCTGCAACAAGTAGGTGCCAGCATTCCTTACTTTGAAACCATTGTAGTCATTCACACTCCACCTCAACCCACTACGCGATATGAGCAGATAATCTGTTCAGTTTGCCCTAGAACCTAATCTGCACTGCATACTTTGTGCACACACACACACACACACACACACACACACACCCACACACACACACACACACACACACACACACACATCCAATATATTAGGCATTCCTTTCAAACTGTTAAAGTACAGTGGATGGATTGTGAGTTTCAGTCAAACTGATGGAATAACATTAATTGTAAATGAACCTATGCAAAGTAGATGTTGTTGTAATGCACATTCATTTGTCATGATCCTCTCTATGTATCATCCTGGTATGCTGTGCTATAATGCTGTCCTTTCTTGACACTGTATGTAATAAGTATGTGCCACCTAATGCTTGCTGCAGCTCTGAACTGTCCACAGCAGTGACAGCACTCTTGAGATATGTTACCATATTATCATCAGCATTAGTGAGGAACAATAATATTGAAAATGGGTGAAGGCATACATTAAGTGTTTACCCAGGAAGGGTAAATAAAACCACTCTTAATAAAGATTATGAATTCAATCTGGGAACCCATCAGCAAAAAAAAGAAAAAACAGTGCCCTCTTTGGAAATTGTGAGTCAACAGTTTGTCTCGAGAGACTAAATAAATCTTAATTCATGCTCCATCACACAACGGTGTCGATACTGACAACTGCTGTTTACATGTCGGAAAATAGTAATGCGCGTGTGTGTGTGTGTGTGTGTGTGTGTGTGCGCGTGCGTTTTAATTTAATTTTGAAAAAGGCATAACATGCTTGCAATGTGATATAAATTGCCTGTCAATGAATATAAATGGCAATAAAAAAGTGACAGGATCTGTACTGACACAGATATGCCTTGAGACACAAGTGTAGAGACTAGTGAATCCAAGAGAAAATGTTGTTACAGATGAGGCTGTTGGTCTGCCTGCCTGGCAGATCAAAAGTCTCTCATGCCTGAGATTTAATGGAGATAAAATAGCTCCAAGCTGCGATATGACAGGGACCCTCTCAGAGATGAAAAAGGAGAAAAAGCTGAGGTTACAAGTCGACTGTTGGGGTGAACTTCTAGTATTTGGGAGCGCTGGTAGCAGGTTGAGGTTCTCCAAGCATCTCTGAACAGGGCGGGGTCCTCGTGGAGGTAATAGTAAGAAGTTGGGTTAACTTTGTGGATTGGAGGCTCTAGTAATCGGTGGCAGTAATGAGTTGATTGAACATAACCCATGTGAAGCTGTTCACAAAGAGTTTATCTAACTTTGCTACTACCGGGAAACCATGCACATGCACATACTACATATTTGTTTTACTCTCAAGATGTAACAATAAGGTACAACCTTGAACCTTGAAGCTTCAGTATTATTAGTAGGCCTATAGTTTCAATAGAACTGAGACTGTACAAATGTCACAGACTGAGCCTTATATGGAGGTAAATCGGAGGTGGATTACGTCTGTAATTCACCTCACTATGTAAGGACGACCCCAGAGCATAGCCGTTTCATTGGTCATCCGTAGATTCCAAATAGGGGAATGTCCGCATACTCTCAGAATTATTTTATAACTGTGGATTTTACAGTGTAGAAGACATTCTCTCTGAGTTACAGACCCTTAACAGGGTCCATTTTGACTGCTATGTGGTTACCCAGACCTGACATTAATAAACAGTGGTATAAATGTAAGCTTAATTAATGCACTGCCCTGGGTTGAAATGCCTGTGTGATCTTTCCCTCCTTCAAGTACCCATGATGCATGGTGCTA
This sequence comes from Electrona antarctica, assembly GCF_951216825.1. Classification (NCBI taxonomy): domain Eukaryota; kingdom Metazoa; phylum Chordata; class Actinopteri; order Myctophiformes; family Myctophidae; genus Electrona; species Electrona antarctica. Next base: position 28,218,337 of record NC_136792.1, read on the forward strand.
ATCCAGCCACTGTGTCTGCATCCGCCACATCTGCCACAAATCCCTTTGCAACAGCCAATCAGGTTTGCGCCTCCTCTGACAGTATTTATTTGTTGATCTTGATGTGCATGAAGGTCAACAATTGCACACTATTAATTGTTTTTTTAATCACTATTGTGTGTGTGTGTGTGTGTGTGTGTGTGTGTGTGTGTGTGTGTGTGTGTGTGTGTGTGTGTGTGTGTGTGTGTGTGTGTGTGTGTGTGTGTGTGTGTGTGTGTGTGTGTGCGTGTGTGTGTGTGTGTGTGTGTCCAGATTCCAATAATATCTGCAGAGCATCTGAGTCACAAGTATATGACCCAGATGTAGGACTCTCAATCAGAACAGTATGTACCCCTTCTCTTCCTCTTACACAACGCAGTAATAACACCATACTAAATCATAACAGAACAATAACAGTAATAAGTATCACTAACACTGTAATACAAGCACATTTCATACGATAGTGGGAAAACCCCAAATACAGATCAATTCTCCCAACCGGTTAAACTATTACATTTTCTGTATTCTGTGGCATTCTTCACAGATCAAATTGGAGTGTGCTGGCGTTCAGTCCAAGATGAGTGATCGTCCTTCATGCCTGTAACATCCTGAATCGAAAAGGAGAATCATATTTAAACTGGAGCGGAATTTATCTGCATGTTAAAACAGCAGGCTCAGTTTGTTGTGGTTTTGTTGTGCGTATTGTATGCACACAGTGACAACAACATACTGACAGAACTGAAGAGAAAACAATTTACATTATACTGTAGTCTGCCTCCCACTCTGTGGAGACAACGTATCTTTATTCACCAGACACACTTTGAATGTCAACATGAGGTAAATGTGTGGAGCCGTAGTCAGAAAACGACATTGGTACCTTCTTAGACCAAGAATTATTACTTTTCATCTTTTTTATTTTATTTTAATTTGGGGAGGTGGAGGGGGGGGGGGTTTGTTTGTTTGTTTGTTTTCTCTTTTTTGGGGGGGAGGGGGGCTTGTTTTTAACCTAATTTTGTTCATTTGTTTACACAAAGGTGCACCTTTTATGTAGTCTGTAGATCAAGATAAGAGAACATAGAGAAAGATAATTTCACTGAATGACATAATATGCATGCATATTGCTTTGTTGATTTTGTTCTTCTTTGTTAAATCAATAGTGGATTCAATTGGATGAGTGGTCTCAGAAGCAAAGTGACCATTGAATGTTTGTGATATGTTGTTCACAATTTGTAGCCTATCTTTCTATATTTGAAGCACACGTCTTTAATCTTGCAGGCTCCATGTCAAAGTGCCATACATCTCCAAAACACGAGTTACATTTTAGCAGTGTTAAACAGTGTTAAAATCAACAATTCCCTTTAATATATATTTTTTTGTCTTGGAGAGTATCTAGCATCCACTGTCATCGCTATGAGTCTCAATAGCACCATGATGATTAGGCTAAATTTATTTGGTCCATTTTGGCCCCAGTTTGTGTTGATTGAATAGTTTGTAGCTGTTGTTTGAACGTGGTCGTGGTGGTGTATGTTATTTTAGTAAGACAGAAAAGAACAAGATCTGTACTGACACATATGTTCTTGATACATAAGTGTAGAGACTTGTGAGACTTCTGAATCAAAGAGAAAATCTTGTTACAGGTGAGCTATGTGTAGGCTGTTGGTCTGCTTGACAGACCAAAGTCTCGAATGCCTGAGATGTAATGGAGATAAAATAGCTCCAAGCTGCAATATGACAGGAACTCTCGTGCTCAGAGATCGATCACCAAACTGCTGAGAGGTGAAAAAGAAGAAAAGGCTGAGAAGGTTACGGTCGACTGAAGATGCATTTGTGGCTTGTAAGAATTGATTTGCTTTTGTTTTGTTTTGTTTTGTTTTTTGTGGATTCAGTGCAGTGTAAATAGTCTAACATATTTAAGAGAACCTGTGTGTATGTCTACTTGAGAATTGTTTTCTGATGGTCAGCCAAAGTCTCTTTTGTGTCATTGTTCTTAGATATTGTCGGTGGAGTAGTGGGGCTATATTTAAAAAACATGTTCGGGCCACATAAGTGGGGCCAAATGGAAGTTTGGGTGTTTAGAGTAGGTCTCTAGAACAACATTTTGTTCTATTCTGGGTGTTCTTCAGTCATGCTGAATTGGTGAATAAGAATAGTTTGAAGAAAGTGGCAAGTCTATTATGATTGTATTACTCATCCAAAGCCTTAGAATACTCCATTGGGTCAGCACAAAGCAACATGCCATTTTAAACCATCCAGTTGCCTAATCCAAACCGTTACACATGGACACAGAGCACTATGTTATTGTCACTGTTATCCTTTTGTCTATTTTTCTTCTTTTCTTTCTTGTGTTTTCTTTGAAGGTGTGTTTCACGTCAATTTGTTTTGATCAATCTTTTGATATAATTAGTTCACAATTTCTTTCTTATAATGAATATAAGGTAAAAGTGTGTGTTTGTGTGTTCCTCATACAGTTTTCTGAAATTCCATGTAATGTTGATTTTAGAATGATTATGATTGTAAACTCAATATTTTCTACGTTATATGAATTGTATGCATATTGTTGATTTCTCTGGTCTTTTTGAGTTCTTTGATCAAAGATGTTTTATATGGGTATCTTACAATGAGGAAATAGTAGAAGAGAGAGGCTGTTGCCAGTGTGGCAAAAACAATTGCCAATAACCAAGTAATATTTTAATGATTGTAAGGTTTGTAACTAGTCATATATGGGGAAAAAGACTATTATAAAAATCTTGTTCTTAGATGTTTAGAGTAAAAAAGTTATTTTCTACTGTATCCATTTCAAATAGTAACTATTGTTTGAATATTTTTACTCTCCCTGGAAATTGGGCCATGTTGGAAAACAAGCTGCATATTTGGTCACTTTTTGGGGTTGTTGCTGGTGGGGTCAGGTAAATGTGGCAGGTAGAGAACGTACACTGATCTCTTACTTAGCCAACAGCAAATAAATGAGGGGGGAACCTAGAAACTGATGAAGGTTGACTTTTTTGCACTTCTGTACATAGTCAAAAAAGAGAGAATCGTGTATATTGAGATCTTATTTTGAATAAAAAAATGTCTATAACTACAAGGAATTTTGCTAGGATAACAAAAAAAAAATCTTATGAAAGGCTGGACAAAAATGCTTGCTTAAAAGGGCACCGAGTTCTCATGTCTAATTTATACCTGGTCATAAGACCATGTTGCTTGCCAAAAACATTAATTAACTTAATTTTTCGGTTGCAAATCAGTTATTCTCGGCAAGCGACACGATTGTACGGCGATGTATAAATTCGGCTTCACGCTCCTACCCCTTTCAGAAAAAAGGCAAAGTGTTGCTATTCTTTTTTGTCAGCAGCTTGTAGTTTGCCAGGTAAACTTCCGGAGGAGGTGTCCACTAACACTCCACAAAAGCGTTCATACAACTTTGATTGTATATAAATGGAAGCAACATTTGTACATTCTCAGAGTTAAATGAACACTAAGGATGTTCCTGTGTACCCTCCAGTGAAGGGCCTGGCTGGGTTCGCCTGGTTCCATAACCTGCCTAGTGACAGGTCTCTGTGTCATGGCCACACCCTCCCAGGCCCAACCAATCACATCAAGTCCTGTTTCTTTACCTTAGTCAGAGAGGATTGCATGTTAAAGGAATTACATATACCTTGAAAAAAAAGAAAAGAAATCACAACACAGTAATATTGAATAAGAAAACATGTTACACATCAAGATGTATTTACAGTATACAATATTCTATCAATGTAATGGACAAAAATTTAAAAAAAAATACAAAAACAGAATAGTGATTTATAAAATAAAAATCAAAAAAATAAAAGTCTCCTTAAGATATACTCACTGAGGTTTCACCATTTGGAGAGTTAAAATACATACAACACAAACACCCTAGCTATAAGTATGTTCTTTTTGTTTGTAAGCTGTGCTTCTAGCTGATGAAATTGGCAACCACATGAATCCCATACTGTGTCTAGCGGAGTCCCTCAAGGCTCTATACTAGTCTCTTTTCTATTTTCGCTCTACATATCTTCACTGAAAATAGCCGATCAACACAGCAACGTCCCGTTGTGAGCTTGTCGATCTTCTATTTTCTGCAAAGGTTTTCCCAGAATACAGATGCTTGGGTGGTTAATATGAATGTTATTTATCAGGCATCATTTTGGATTGAATCATCATAATCAATAATCATGGTTTGGAGAAGAACTTGTTGGGCTGGAATTCTGTCCTGATCGTCTCGTCATTTTTCATCTTCTAAAAGCACGCATGCTTACGTTTTTTGATATAATGTATACAAAAAAAAAAAAAAACATTTTCTTTGTTTCTCTGCTTGTAGTGCTAAATTGATGTATTATGTCCTCTGCTGCGGTTAATTTCTGCTTGTTTCACTGTTCCAGGCCCCTTGAAATGATATGTCATGTTTATGGTCCACTCCTCTGAACAGCAGCTGTTGTGGAAACCAGTGAATGCCACAGTCTTAAAGCCATAAAAATATAATCTCATCTGAATGAAAAACTACATCTGTACTGGGGAAGAGGAGTGAAATCAGATCATTTGTTGGCAAATGTTTGCTAAATAAAGGTCATGAAAGCATGCAGTTTGTATAAGCTGCGGTGCACAATGCCAACAGTGATGGATGTGCATGGAATAGTTATCATTGTCATTTTGTTTCACGGGGCCTGCAGTGCTATATTTCATTCTTGCTGTTATGAATTTGAAAGAAAAAAAAAAGAAGAAAAAAGATAATAAAAATAATATACAAATGGACTGAAGTGAAATTGATTTCTCCCAAGAGGTGACACAGACGTGCTGGGCCTATAATCAGAGAGGAAAAGTTCTTATAATTGTCACACTCCTTTGCATTTGAATGCCTGAACTGCGCAAACGTTAACAGTCCAGACAGTGAGGACAAAAGAGGGGCTACAAATTCTTCATGGGGGCTCGAGCCCCGCAGCCCCCACAGAGATGACGTCACTGCCTATAATTCAGGATGGGAAATAGAGTTGGAGAGGCCGTTCGGCCACGCACCGGGAATAAATTGAGCGGCCAAACTATATAGGCCGTTTTTTCCTCGAACGGCCGGCCTGGTTTGACCTGGACTGGACCGGCCGTTCGGGAGTTGTCCCACATTTCCCAATGGTCAGCACGTCCCGAGTGGGCGGGGGGTTAGCTTAGTTAAGTATTGATTCCACATGGTGGGAAAGCCACCTCAAATAGATATTTGACATTCAATGTGAAAAGGACCCACCTTGCTGTTAAAGAAAGGCGTCTCTTTTATAAGGGCTTTCTCTGTGCTCTGTGATAAATGGAAGTTCACAAAAGTTATAAAAGGTTATTGACTTAACCCTTTAGCCTAGCCTACTGGTCGCTATAGTTTCCAGCAACGTCTCGTCATAGAGAGCCCCCTCTCTGTGATCTCCGCCCCCTCGCCGTGTTGTGGGGCAAACTGAACCATAGCTGAACGGTGTGAATGACAATTCACACGCTTTGCGTTTGTAAAATTACTCATTTGCCGACTAAAGATTGAACGGAAAACTAATGGAAAGACGAGGCTTGCGCTCAACATACGTACAGCTATTAGGAAGAGAGCTTGATCTCCGCAAAATCGGGGATATTATGAACACACTCACACACAGAATGGAAAGATGATTTTGACAGCTAGCTGCCCCACTTTCAAGGCTACAACAGTCAACAACTGATGCAGCGCAGTAGCCTACCTTATTGAAGGAACGAACTATTATACATGTAATTGCTTAGCGAAACATCTGCATAAATCTTTCATGCCCCATGTTTATTTTACATCTGCTGGTGGTTGCTCAAACTGCTGATTCACATCGTTAACATTGAAAATAGCTGATCTGCAAGCTCACTACTAGGTTGTAGATGGATTACAATTATACTAATACTCTAATAGTGATACTGTATATAAATATACAAATAAAATCATGACATGACCAGCTAGACACCCAATTAAAATAGAAACCTCATTGATTATATAAATGTGTATGTGGCTTAATTAAATGACCAGTGCTTGGCTGGTTCTGGTTGGCTGGTTCCATGGTTCTGTGCGCCGTCAGTGCACATTTGCTTGAAACTTGATTGTTTGATAGAAAGTTCAGACAATAAAATCCTTCCTTCTAAAGTCCTTCTGTTATGGCACAAGTATGAACCGAGCAAATCTGCACCATTAAAGTAGTGTAATAGCATGGAAAAGTCACTGTTTAGGCTACAAGCTCGTCATGTCACTCTAGCAAAGTGATTGATCTGTGTCTCTCCTAGGGTCCTACTTGCCCCACAACAAGGATGCGGGCTGGAAGCGACAAATGTTTAAAGGCCCTTAAAACCAGGCTCCAGACTTCCCAAAACAAACTGGTCAGGCTCCTACTTGATCTAGCCCCCCGAACCCACCTCACCCCTGCCCACTTCGACAGGCTGGAATGGCTTAGGGTCGACGACAGAGTACAGCATCTTGCAATGGGTCTGGTCCACAAGATTCGATACACCACCAAGATACCCATGTACCTGTCTAGATACTTCCTTAATGTTAACGAAGTCCACACCCACAACACCAGAGGGAGTGCAACGAACCATGTACAACCCAGATTCGGCACAAACAAGGGACTAAATTCTTTTCGCTCCTATGCCACCAAAATGTGGAACGCCCTACCAACTGTCATTAAGACATGCGAATCCCTTGACTCCTTCAAAACCGCTCTCAAAGGGCACCTACGGATGGCTGCAATTCGAAACTGGCCCCCGTAAATCTGAATCCCCCCCCTTTTTTTTCCCTCACTGTATATATCTCTTTTCCCTTTTTACCTCCTTTATGATGAATTCCTGTTCTGTCTATAGAAGTGTCTATTTGTACGTCTCTAAATGTTTTGATGATTTGAACATGGTGGACCCTATTGGAAACAAGTGTAATGCTTAATTGGGTCGTCCACTCACAGTTAACAGCCTTTGTATTGAGTTTGTGCTTGAAATGTACTGTAATTCTGCAAACTGTTAATAAATTCTTCAATCAATCAATCAATCAATTACGCCCCTTTTGGGATATCATAGCCTATTTTGGTGTAGCCTGGCTGATTCGGTCTGGCTTATTAGCCAGGCTAATTTTGCTGGGCCCTATAGACAGCCTGGGCACACTTGAACTTCCATGCGAGGCCAAAGGAAGCTGTCTTTTGCGTCATTTCCGTTTTTTTAGACAGCTGATGGATGGAAATGAAGCTCCACCCACGTGGCAGAATGCATTTTTCCCAGAGACATTTCAAAAAGTATTTATTTAAAGATCTGTAAGCCTCGAACAAAGCCAACTCGGATCGTGACAAATCATGACAACAAACACAATTTTTTGGGCCGAACAAATAATTAGAAAGAAGAACAAAGGGCAGGGTACAACACTTTTTTGTTGTTTTACTTCGTTGAAATTTGAATTATCATTTTTGTTTGATCCAGTTTAAGTCAGATAAAGATATTGCAATGTAACTTCAAAATCAACAGTTTTGTGTTTTCCCTTTGGTCTGCAATACAGTTTGGTAATTACTGCAGGTACAGGGCATTTTTATTTAGTTATTTTATAACTACCGTTCTGATTGTGATGGCTATAATAATGTTCCATACCTTCGATTGCAAAACACCAAGTAACTAAAAAATATATTACGTTGAAAAAAGTTATTGAGGATTATGAACGAATCAACATGTGAAAATCAAAGACACCAACATCTTATGTTAGCCTGCTTACCCCGTCCACCTTCAACACTTCCGTCTCCGTGCCCAGACTGCACCAGGCTCTTCCACACAGATATTGGACTCCACAGTCATCAGCAGACACACACAAAGACGGAGAGTTAGCTCAGCTAGCGCAAAAGGAGAACGAATGGATGAGGCGAACGATCCTCGCTGCCATGATGATGATGAAAATGAAATGTCAAGTTGTCAACTCAACCACCAGATGGCGCCATCTCTTTGGCAATACAGCCGCACCAATCCAGCAGTGGAAAGTACCTTTACTCAAATAGGCTACTGTACTTAAGTAGACTTTTGAAATACCGTTACTTGAGTATTTCCATTTTATTAAACTCCACTACATGCAGTCAGAGGCAAATGTTTTACTTTTGACACAACTAAAATCATGTGACAGCGTTTTGCTATAGGCCTACTTTGTGCAGATTTAGATTATTAATAGCCTACAAAACATACATTTAGCCAAATAAGCCGTATTGTATACTTTGGCTATTTGAAAATAGCAGAGCTACAAACTCACAACGTGTCATGAAAAATGTTTGTCAAATTTTGAAAAATCTGAGTAGGCTACTTTTACTTTGATGCTCTAGTCTAGAATCTAAAGTATCAAAGTAAAAGTAGCCTCTCTTGACGGAACAACACAGTATCTACAGGTGTAGGAGGTGGGCTCTAAAGTTTAGATGTTTTCCACTTTTTTATATAGTGGTATTGCTACTTTTTGTAAAACCTGGTAGGCTTCTTCCATGCACAAATGAACGATTTCCACTGTCACCTGCACACTGTGCACAGTAGCCTATAGCCTACTCGTATAGAGCGTCGCAGTCCCGCCCCCTTTCATGACGACGCCAGGCCCAGGAAATGATTCCCAATGCATTTTCCTCATAGACATTTCAAAAAGTAAAATTAATACTTTTTGAAATGTCTATGAGGAAAATGAACGGAGAATCATTTCCTGGGCCCTGGTAGGGGGCGGGACTGCAACGCTCTATATGCTATGGCTGTATAGACCAAAATGTCTATTTTAGTTTTCTACCAATACCCAGTCCAATCCGATAATAGGATCAGTACTCAGGTCTAGGGTCTAGGTAACCTCGCCTCACCAGGCTTTCCATCACCTCGGAGGAAAGCCTGGTCTCTGTTTCAAAAGTCTGTATGATCCGGTCGGGAGCGGATGATATCGTTGTCATGTTGTAGTATTGTTTTGTAGTCGACAGGCAGGAACAACGGGGCGGCACCAAATTTTGGTGCCCAAATCGAAAAAAAGGCGGAAGTATAGAAGGCTCTTCCGGGTGCTTCAAAACGCCACTGAGCAACTTCAAGGGGCCAGTGAGGCTATTCAACGTTGAAGCTCTGGGCCCTAGTGGTAGGAGGAGGGACTACAGGCGGACCCGTGGATTCATGACCGGGAAACCCCGTGCAGCTGGGCTTTAAAATGTAGGACCATCACTCCCTACGTCACCCCGGACCTCAAATTTGAGGTCCGGAGGAGGTACTTCCGGCAGTCTTCCAGGTGCTTCAAAACGCCACTGAGCAACTTCCACTGACATGAATAGCTGGGGGGGCGGAGCTTCGCGCCAGTTCAGTCTCTATCCTTTTATATACTCTATGAGCAACTTCCACTGACATGAATAGCGGAGGGGGCGGAGCTTCACGCCAGATCATTCTCTATCCTTTTATATACTCTATGGGTTTACCCCATTGTTATCTCAGAAGAAAACAGGAGCTCAGCAGAAGGAAAAAGGATGTCCATTTCTTTCAATCAGACCTACTGTCTGTCATATCACTTCATAACTCTGCACATGGCTTGGGTTCTTGTACTAGAAACGAAGGGAGAAGGGAGCAATGTTATCCAAATTGCAATTCCATTGTATCATTGTCAGTTCATTATCAGCATAGCTCATTGTCAGTTCATTATCAGCATAGCTCATTGTCAGTTCATTATCAGCATAGCACATACAAATGTGTAAAGTGCCTACCCTCAACTATGGAACACAGGAAATTATGTTTTTTGGTAAATGTATCTTTGTCAAATGTTGTTCTCTGTTCTTTTTCAAACCTACCTGACCTGTTCCTTGCCCTCTCTCTCTCTCTCCGCCTTGGCCCTCTCTCTCGCTCCTCTCCCTATACTGTCTCTCACTCTGCTGTCCTCCTTCATCGTGTCTGTCCAGGCGTTAGTAATGAACCAGGGCTGATCCAATAATGACAGCTAGCTTGTGTCGCCTGGCTGCCTCACAGAGCATGATGTACAATCTCATGTCTGCAACGCTCAATGAATCCCACTTACTGAACCCTCAACATGTCCAGCCTGCCAATTAGGGGAAAAAAAGGCTGAAAGAAATGTAACATTTTAGATCAGAGGTGTACGTGCGTGCGTGCGTGCGTGCGTGCGTGCGTGCGTGCGCGCAACCTTTCTGCACCCAGCCAAGTTGTCATCAATGGAATTGGGGAAAGCAGTTAAACTGAGAGGCACTGAGGCGTTAAGTGTCCATTATTGCACCCTGATGTCAGTGAATGAATTACCTCTCTCTGAGTCGGGGTGGGAGGAGGGGGTGCAGGTGACCGGGATGTACAGTAGGAATGTCTGAGCATGTGTGTTCTTAATACATTAAGATATTGTGCCCATGTGCCCAGTGGTGGACAAAAGTACTTACCGGTACTACGTAAGTAAAAGTATCAATACTGCAATATAGAAATGCTCTAGTAGCCTAACTTGAGTGAAAGTATTGGCATCAAAATGTACTTAAAATATCAAAAGTAAAAGTACTCAATACTGCAGATTGTCCCATTTCAAGTTATCAAATTATACAATCTTTTGAAAATAGCAGATCTACAAGCTCACAATGTGCCACATCGCGATGCATTATGAGTTTATATAGATCGGCTATTTTCAAATAGCCAAAATGTATATGGGCTGAACTGTTTAATGTAGGCTATGTTTTGTAATAATAATCTAAATATACTAAGTAACTATAAATGTAGACTAATGGAGAAAAAGTACAATATTTGGATCTGAGATGTAGTGGAGTAAAAGTATTGTAAATTGTAAATACTCAAGTAAAGTACAAATACCTCAAAATTATAATTAAGTTTGGCAGGATAATGGACTGGACCAGCTTGCTAAACGATATGATGGAGGCATAATAGAGTCATTTGAGAATCTAAAGAATAAATATTCATTACAACAGTCACATTTCCTCAAGTTTTTACAAATCCGTCATTATGTAACAAAGAACATGCAAGCCCCTAGGACATCTTTCCTAGAAAATATTCTTACACAACCTGTGCCAAAAAGATTTATTTCCTATTTGTATGACGCTTTGATGTAAATTCAAACCACTCTACTGATCAAATTCGAAGACAGCAGCAGATTGATTTGGAATGTCAGATAGAAGGCAATACTTGGACAGCAATTATAGGAAATACACTTACTATTTTGAGTTGCAATAATAATAGAGAAAGGCAATTCAAATGTTTACACAGACTCCATTATACACCTCTACTGAGAAGCAAGCTTGGTCTCAGCTCTCCTAACTGTAATAAATGTGACACAGAAGTTGGTACGTATGCACATATTTATATGCTTTGGAAATGTACAAAGATACACGTGTTTTGGAATGAGGTGAAGAATGAGCTGGACGCCTTGATTGGATATAATTTGAATTTGTCACCTCTCCAGTGTGTAGGCTACTAAAGATCCAGTAGACCCCTCTAGACTGCGCTTTAATGTACCTTATTGAACAGTAGCGAAAAACTAAAATCAACAGCGGAAGTATAGACCTATTAATGAGAATGAAACAGATGGGGCATAGGTGCTGATTCAGAATGAAACAGAGATGGGGCATAGGTGCTGATTCAGAATGAAACAGAGATGGGGCATAGGTGCTGATTCAGAATGAAACAGAGATGGGGCATAGGTGCTGATTCATTAAACAGAGATGGGGCATAGGTGCTGATTCCTTTATTAATGAGAATGAAACAGAGATGGGGCATAGGTGCTGATTCAACAGAGATGGGGCATAGGTGCTGATTCAAATGACACATGGGAGGTGAACATAAATCAGATAAAACAAAGAGAACGAACTATGTGTTGTGGTGTGTCACATGATGTCAGCTTGGGGGGGGGGGGGGGGAATTTAACAAGTGATCATGTGAGTTTAGGGATTACGTTTTACCCTTTATAGCAGAGCCATCATTTATGATTTCACTGCAGACCGTTCATGACATGTCCTTCCAAACCTCACATACCACACGAAATCCACCAGTCTCCTTCTCTCCTTCACTCAGTCCTCTGTCTGCTCATACAACTCCTGGGTCAACTTTTGACGGCCACTTAGCCCTTTTTGCTTTAGAGAGTGTATGTGTGTGTGTGTGTGTGTGTGTGTGTGTGTGTGTGTGTGTGTGTGTGTGTGTGTGTGTGTGTGTGTGCACGTGCGTGCGTGCGTGCGTGCGTGCGTGCGTGCCAGAGAGTGAGTGAGTGAGAGCAAGAAGGATGTGTGAGTGTTTTCCTTTGGTGATGAAGAGTGCGTTTGACCACGTTGGCCTGCCCTAATCACATCTCCACTGGTTTGACCAGGTTAGCCTGCCCTAATCACATCTTCACTGGGAAGGAGAGAGCTATTGATCCAGCCTGCTGTACTCAATCACAGTTTTACCCCAGTCGGTTGCAACGATGCCGCAAACAGTCCTGTGTATTGGTGCATCTCTCTAATGGAGTGAAAAGATGTGATGCCGAGCTACTGGGCTGGGAGTAGTGTCATCCCAAGATGAGTTATCCTCCATGTGGAAAATAAACACTAGCTGGCACACAGCATAAAAAATGAAAAAACAATAGCCAGGCTTTGGTATGTTGATGAATATTTTTACATTGAGGTTCAACATTGTGATGAACATGGGATACTGATGTTTTAATCATTTAAACACATATTTCATCATACAGTACATCAAATTGTGAAAATGTCAAGTCTACGCAAGCTCAATGTGGTGTGAGCTTGTACAGTAGTTCACCTACTTTCAAAAATGAATGAATACTCTTTCATTTTTGTTGAATGTTCACCAGATGTTCGCCTGTTTTCGCCGAATGTCCCATGAATATGAAGGCAAGTTTCCATGCAGAGCGGATATTGTATGTAGCATCATGGAAATTAACTGTTTGCAATTTGTGTAATCTGAATCTAATAAGGAGAGCAAACCACATTGCAGTATAGGGACAGTACATTGACCATTTAACTCAGATAGTTAGATTAACACTCTGGGGTTTTAATGTGTGGGAGAATATTTCCTATAAGAGAGCTTTATAGGGAACAAGATGTAAGGGGACAGAGTAATATGGGTCAGCCAGAGGGGCACAGCTGTGCCCAGGAAAGAAGGGTTACCATTCAACTGGTGACCAGATGCCCACGGCATTACGTGAGGCACACAAAGAAGAGAAACAGGACGGAGAGGACCAGGCTTCTTAATGCAATCCTATGATATTCCTTAATGAAAGATAATTATTCAGTCATTTTGTCACAGCCCTGTGTTGCTATTTGGAGAAGAATGAATGGGGGAGACTGGAGAGAGGATAAGAAGACTATACAGACAGAGACAAAGCCTATTAGAGAAAGATCCCACTGTGTGACTTGAGCACACAGGAAAAGAGGGAAGAATCTGTTGTAACAGCTGGCCTGCAGAGCCAGGCATGGACTGTGCTGGGACAGCTACACTGTACAATCTGGAGAGTGGGGAGTAAATGAACACTCTGGATATTACACTGTGTATATGCAGGAGGCATGAGGAGATGATTTGAATTCAACTCCCTGATCACCCTCTCAATAGCCTCCTCATAACAATTTGAAAAACATCTGGAATACAGTATACAATGGCATATTCAGACACCAATCCTCAGGGTTAATTCAGTTTGTCTAGTAAGAAAATCCATTATTATTTCCCCCCCCGTGGTCAGAATGGAATTATCAACCTTTCACACAAATGGTTCCTTTTCCCTTTACCTTCAAGTCACTATGAAAACATAATTGTGTTCCATTGGTGCCAACTTGTGTTACCCACACCAAATTAATCATGGAATAATTAAATCTAGATGTTTTATTTCTTTACCCCTCTGACATCCACGTTAACTCAGTTACATGCCTACAGACATTCTCATATCAGTCCTCCATTGTCATCTGCATCACAGATGACAACAAGGAGAGCTCCATAATCACATCCAGCTTAACATTTCAAACCTGGGTAACGGGACCTGGCTAAACAAATGTAGTTCTGTATCCGTATGGAATGACAATAAAACTCCAAGGAGCTGACTACCAGCAGTCAGAGCACGAAGAGACCCGGCCTTGACTCTCACCATCTGAGGGGATGTGGTGTGGTGGAGATATAAATTGTTGGGAGTAGCCCTGCATTTCCCCAGGGGGATCAAAAGGTTGATCTTATCTTATGTTTTCTTCAGCAGCCGTACACCGTATAATATTACCTCAAAGGCAACTGATATCACTCCCATATTCAATGACACGTCTTCCGAAACTTCCATATAAATCCACACACTGGACTTACTCATATAAATCTGGGTTTTCTCGTGTGTGTGTGTGTGTATGTGTGTGTGTGTGTGTGTGTGTGTGTGCAGCGTGCACGCACACAAGTTTGTGCGTATATGTGTACGTGTTTGTAAATCACCTCACCCTTACTTTAATGAAAAACTCTCTTCCAATTTCCTATCCATGTCACTTGTGTTAAGCTCATAAAATTGCCTGTTCAATCGACTAGCTATCTGCACGGTGTGTAGCCATCACAGGGGGTGTAATCAGTGTGTCGTGGTAACAGTGTGATTTAAGGATAGTAAGAGAGGCATTCTGCTGACGCAAGAACATTGATAAATGGGTAACTCTTCTTTCAACATTTCACTTGGTTTCTCTTGTGCTGCATCTCAATGGTTTTGTATGTCTTGCAAATCTGTTTTGAGACATTATACCACTATAACATAATGATGATGTACAACATCAACAATTATTAAACTCCACATATGGTTTCTTTCTCTAGCTGCTGCATTTAAAATCAGATGTAATTTCTCAATTTACTTTTCTAGCCTGATATCTAGCCTGACACATTTTGTTTCACTTCATTATTCATCATTTCTTCATTATTCGATTGTTCTGAAACCCCAGAACATATTTATAATGGGCGTGGCTAGCGATTCAGGGCTGGAGCCAGGCAAGATACGATCAGTAAGGAGGCCATTAAAGTAGACTAATCTCCTAGTAATGAAGGCATGGATTACTATCCCAGCATCCCACTGCATTAAGAATAGTTTAGATCTCATTAGATGGCAGAAAGCTGCCTGGTATTCTGAGAAAATTGCACGTACAGTGCGGAAATAAAAATGTATTGACGTGAAGTGCATTGGGCAACATGTCACATTCAAAGTCAAGCCCGGTATTCCAGAGGATTAAGCGTTTTGGTATTCGTGGTCGTGAATGGTTGTTTGTTCATTATTATGACAATCCACATAGTCCCTGGCAGCAGGCGGGGAAGGCATTCTATGCTGTCAATTTTGGGTAGTTTTGTAATGTAAGCCTTGGGTTTTCTTAGGGAAGCAACTCTTGTAACCTCTTCCTCTACCCCGTCTGCTTTCTGGGATACTCGGAATTGCGATTGAAACAGTTTCTTTCTTTCTGTTGTCTTGGGTCGGTTTCACAAACACATAGCGTGATCTTTAAGTGGAGTTGTGTGTTTCAGCTTTGTAAAGACTAAGTTTAGTCCAAGGAGGCCTGTCAGAGTCATTCTTAATGGGCTCCCTTTCTCTGAGCGCATTTTGGGAAAAGTCTGACAGAAAAATCTGTCAATTCGCCTGCCTGGTATTTATTTATTTAATTTGCCAACCCAATGGAAGAGTAAAGTTTCCACGGTTGTGCCAAGCTTTCACCGTGAGCAATTTCTGTATCACCTTGGGACACATAAATGGGAAAATCGCCTGGCCGATCAGACCTTTACATCTACTGTAAAGCAGGCGCGCCTGAGCCATTGAGCAAACGGAGCAGCTGCTCCAGCAGATTAAAATGAACCGGCGCATTGCGCCCCCACTAATATCCCAGAATATACCAGAATACGTTTTTTCTTTTTTTTTGGTGGCCATCTACAGGCCGGCCATGTGTACTACAGCTGGAAGTTTGTTCCACAGCTGTGGAATTGAGATCCTTTTTTTTTTAACTTATATAATCTGCTATGATTTCTTAAATTATTATTCATGACATGAATGTGCAGTAGCCTACCAAAAAAAAGGAAATTTAAAAAAATATATAATGTCACGTTATTATTTATATAAATAAAAAGTGGACTGGTTGGAGGATAAAATAAATAGTATTCTTAAACTACATTTGTGTTTTTTTTTTTTATCATCGTCTCTGCTCTGCTTTTTGTCCCTGGAAATAAAAACGTCTGGGTTTCCGAGGCTACTGCTCTGCTGCTGACGCTATTTCCGGTTACCTTTACGCACAGGGCGCACGGATTTGAATTTCTCCGGTCAGCCTGAATGTGTGTGTTGTTGTTGTCAACATGGCTCAGAAGAGAATGAGTGATTTATTTGGTGGGTGCAAGCCCAAATCAAGTCTAGTTCATGAACCCTTCATGAGCACCAGCAGCAGTGTTCAGCAGGGAACGAGTGCTAACGTTGAGTCCGTTGTCGTCGGAGGAGGAGGACAATAATAAAAACAACAACGGCAGCAGCAGCAGCACAAGCAGCAGTGTCCAGGCCCCTGTACCTGCAGCCGTGAGCCAGGCGACTACCGTTATTACCCTCACGTAGCCTACATAATGACATTCTGGACACGTAACTCACGTTGGATATACAGTAAATGCCATGATGAGGGAATTAACCACCCCGGAGCGCAAGAGCACATTTGGGGTTTAAGGTAAAGCATTTACAATTTAACTATATTATTTCTCTAATAGTCACTATTGCAGTGAGAAATAATATAGTATTTACTAATTACTATGGCCGCTGTGCCAACTGAACTGCTGAATGCAATTCGTGCAATTTAATGTTAGATATTAGATTCTGACGGGGAGGGATCTATGATGAATGATGACGATACAACACCGGGGTCGCCGAGCCCAGCTGCGCTGTCAGCTCGTCTGTTGTATAATAGGGCTATAATTTATATGTTTTGTTTTGATATCGGCGCCTTGCCAATGTCATGTGTAGCCTAAATAGGCCTATGCCTTTTTATGATGCATTTTGTCAGCTTGTTCATATAACTTGCGTGTGGAGAGGGAAAGTAAAAGCCACTTTTCCGTGTGAAAATGCGCGAAAATGCGCGTGCACGAGGCACATGCACGCGCATTTTTGCATGAGTCCAAATCTGTGCTCCCCCACCTGGAAACAAAGTTAGGCGCCCCTGCATACCAGTAAGACGCCTGAGGACGAGAAGCGACCTTTCCCTAAAGGGCGAGGTCGCGTGCACACATCCGCCTGCTGGGCGAGCGCTGGTGCTTTGGAATGGGGGGTTAGATCAACATATCTGCCTATGGGTGACAGCAGACTGCTGGGCGAGCGTTGCTGCTTTGGAATGGGGGGTTAGATCAACATATCTGCCTATGGGTGACAGCAGACTGCTGGCCGAGCGCTGGTGCTTTGGAATGGGGGGTTAGATCAACATATCTGCCTATGGGTGACAGCAGACTGCTGGGCGAGCGCTGCTGCTTTGGAATGGGGGGTTAGATCAACATATCTGCCTGGGTGACAGCAGACTGCTGGGCGAGCACTGCTGCTTTGGAATGGGGGGTCAGATCAACATATCTGCCTATGGGTGACAGCAGACTGATGGGCGAGCGCTGGCGCTTTGGCATGGGGGTAAGATCTCTAGTTTTCGCCGACTGCCGGGCGTGGCTGCACTAATAACTTTGGGGCAGGCCCGTCTAGAGTTTAAATGGACACTTTTCAGTCAAAAGGGAGACATCGAAGAGGAAAGATGGATGGGGAAGGATCAACATATGGAATGTCAGAACAGGTCAGCTTCATATATGGAGATCTAAGGGTTTGAGGTTTGAGGTCAGACGTAGAGTTGCTGGCCAATATTGATGACATCAGGGATCTCCATATATGGGCTTAATATTGATGACATCAGGGATCTCCATCCCTGATGATGTCACGTGATGTCACATGCTCAATCCCTGATGATGTCACGTGCTTCCTCACCCTGACCAATGACTGTCTAAAGAGGACGAGACGCAAAGACCGTACGGGCGACGCCATGTTGCTTATAGTGCTCCATGGAAGGAAAGAAACATGCGCAATGGGCTATATGCAGCCAACACTTCCGCGTTCAGCTTCCTTGGTCTCAACTGCGCATGTTTCTTTCCTTCCATGGAGCACCATAAGCAACATGGCGTCGCCCGTACGGTCTTCGCGTCTCGTCCTCTTTAGACAGTCCTTGACCCTGACCAACTAACCAACACACACACTGACAGGAAATGCATGATTCCATAGTTAACAGTACAATATGTACTGTATCTGCTTCTTAGTTTGTGTATAAAAGGGGAGGAGAATAGATGCAAATGAGATATGGACATGGAGACAATCAGAGCCATAGAGTAAGACAGAGTTACGAACACTCCGTTCACTTCATGGGGCCAGGCTCTTCTACATTGGTTTGTCCCTTTAAAAGGGACAACCGGAAGTTTACGGAATGCATTGGAGTCTCGCGAGAGTACATGAACCACGTGACCAGGCTGTTTTCTGCCCCCTCTGTCTTACTCTATGGCTCTGGAGACAATAGGCAATATTAGGGCATAAAGGTACTCAGAGTTGTGTATTTTTAAATAAATGACTACAGAACAGTAGTAGATTGATGTACTCCACTATACGGCTTTCATGGATGCCACAGTTATCTTGGATTTGTCAAAGAAAACAGTGGATTACTGACTAATAACAGCAGTAGTAAGCAAGCTCTATCTACATGGTCAACAAACCTGGTCATGTACTGTAGTTGTGTATATAGGCCTAGCGCTGCTTTTATTAGACTCTCCTCTGTTTTCGTGTCAAACCCAGACTGTATAATTTACATTTACCTTTACTGCACCAACTGAGTGAAGAGAGAATCTGTTGGAAAAGATAAAGAACAGTTATCCTAAACATCATACTCAATCCTTTTTCAGGCACAATAAATAAGTAGTCTATCTGAACCTGGCTCTGACTTCTCAGTCACCATTCCTAAACTGCCTCAGAACTCCCATGGTGCAATCTGCTTCTTGACCTCCAACGATAAGAAGGGATGGATTGTTTCATACTTGGCACACTCCTCTCAACCAGATGTAAACTCTGATTGTTTCCTCTTCTTTTGTACTTTCTCTCATCGGCCAGACTGTGCCCGATTCATCTTCCTTTCTTACTTTCTTTCTCATGTTCATTTTTCCATTTACCGGTAACCTTTGGTCTCTTCCATTGTCAGTAATAATGATTCATGATTATATATCTTTCTTCTCTCCTCCTCAAACTGCCCTTACGGCTCCTTCCTGTCTGTGCTTGAATAAGAATCTCTTTCTTTGTGTAGACCTATTGCACCTATTGATTACTTTCACTCTTTTTGCAAAAGGTGTGTGTGTGTGTGTGTGTGTGTGTGTGTGTGTGTGTGTGTGTGTGTGTGTGTGTGTGTGTGTGTGTGTGTGTGTGTGTGTGTGTGTGTGTGTGTGTGTGTGTTCGTCCGTTCGTTCAGCTAATCTCCGGCAAGTGCAGCAACGGGAGGGGAGGGCGGAGAAGGAGATCAGCCGGAGAATCGGAGCGGCAGGGGCGGTATTGATGATATTCACACGGCTGCCATCTTGCCAGCAAGGTGATACCTATATAGACACTTCCCATAGACAACCCATTCATCCAAACATAAAAGTCCTCTCTAATTATATTAAACAACGTCAAAATCACCAACATTGCAGCTGTAGGGAAAGCTTGAAGCTGGAGTTTGGAAGTGCTCGTTGACTATCACTCAACGGCCCATACGTACCACCTGTTTTGAATGTGCACATAATGCAGGAGGCAGCAGGAGGTTGCTTTACTGATAACGAGCGCTTCCAAACTCTGATACTCAAACTAAATAATCATCATGGAATTTCTTGACAGGAAGTAGCTCATAAAATGTCTACGGTGGATTTTTATTAAACAAAAACTTTACAGATTGAAAGAGGATAATTCAAGCTTTTCCTACAGCTGCAATGTTGGTGATTTTGACGTTGTTTAATTAATATTAGAGAGGACTTTTCTGTTTGGATGAATGGGCTCTCTATTCAGTATTTAAGTCCGACGTAATTTTGTAGTGCTACGTAACGTCCGGGTCCAAGTGGCACCAGCTCCCGTCCGCATCTCATTGTAAATAGAATATCTAAACGCGTGAATCTTTTGTCTATGACAAAAACAAAATGATGTGGAGACAATATTAAGACTATTATTATCATTATTATTGAAGGTGGTAACAGTCCATTTGCCCAGTTGCTCTTCGACGGGTGGCTGGCATCTCCCTTAGAGATAGGGTGAGAAGTTCAGTCACACGAGAGAGACTCGCTGCTCCTTCGCCTGGAAAGGAGCCAGCTTAGGTGGTTCGGGCATCTGGTTAGGATGCCTCTCGTGCGTCTCCCTAGGGAGGTCCTCGATGCACGTCCCACTGGGAGGAGACCCCGGGGCAGACCAAGGCGCAGTTCGAGGAAACACATCGACTCACTGGCCTTGGAACGTCTCGGAATCCCCCAGGAGGAAGTCACTAAAGTTGCTCTGGAGAGGGAAGTCTGGAGCACTCTGGTGGAGCTGTTGCCCCCGCGACCCGACTACGGATAAGCGGTTGAAGATGGATGGATGGATGGATGGATGGAAGTGCAGCAACGTTGGACCGATCGGCATGAAACTGTGCACCCTGGAAGCCAAAGCACAACCAGTTTTGAAGAAAGTCATGAATGCAGGTTTGATTGGTGTGAAACTTTGCACGCAGATTCCCACTAGGCCAAGGAACAAATGCCCTACATCAAATCGGCCTCATATGGTGGCGCTATAACAGGATGATTCACTTTTTGGCCTTGGACCATATCATACAATCATCATTATTTTTCTCTTGGATTTCTTGGACCATTACAGAACTCCCCAAATAAGGCCTGACCATTTCCACCAAGTTTTCTTTGCATATAGTTTCTGCTGCTAATGCTACCGATTTTGTCCAAACCTCAACCAAATTGATACACATTATCACTGTATTCATGTGATCAATATGTATTTGTCAGATCTTTTTATTTTATTTTATTTTATTTTACTACGATTGGCTTTCATAGTTTGCAGGAGGGGCACGTTTGCACATATTCCACAAGCATTGACACATCAGTGATAAACTTTGAACGCACACTCCTGGTAGAAAACCTCCATTCAAAAGTATTCACATCGTCCTCTTATAGCGCTACCATGAGGCCAACTTTTGCTAAACAAATTTTTGTATATTACTCCTACATATTTTGTCCAAAGCAGTTTGGTACACATTATCTAGTTATGTCATCAATACCTATATCAACCAGATTTCTTATATTCCATGTTGTTTAATACGATTGGCTTTCAAAGTTTGCAGGAGTGGACTGTTTCTCACAAAATAAGTGAGAGTACGTAATAAGTAATGCAGACACGGTTTAATTGCTGAGAATATGTGCAGGCACACTCCAGCTTGACAAAGAAATCACCCATATCTTTTTCAAACCAGCCTCATGGTGGCAATATAATAGGCTTATTTATGTTTGTTTTTATTTTTGTATTATTATAATTCTTTTCATAACTGCTGAAGTGTAGCTCATACTACTCAAAACGACTGGATTCCAAACATTCCTGGCCCACAATAATCTACCTGGCCTGGGGGAAACCTGTGCTTCGAGGAGCACTCTATAGTAGTCTCTATAGTTCATCCTGTTTGTTCAAGCATTATATAGCCTATAAGCTACTGTTCCTGCGACATATTAGCGTCATGTCCAGGAGGTGTACGTGTACATCATCATGGCTGGGGGATACTTGTACATTAAGCCACCACACCCACAGAAACAGGATATGGGCTCCTCCTGCCCTATGGGCCACATGGCTCGGGATCCGTTGGTTCCCAATTTAAGGCTATTTAACATAGTTCAACTTCAATTTAACAATCAAAATATTTGTGTTTTGCACTGTACGGTCCGTGTTTATTCTACATTTTACTTTCAATTTTTCATTGTCTTGAAATGTGTATACATTTGTATAGAAATGTTCATGTGTGTGTGTGTGTGTGTGTGTGTGTGTGTGTGTGTGTGTGTGTGTGTGTGTGTGTGTGTGTGTGTGTGTGTGTGTGTGTGCATGCCATGCGCACACGTGCACACATGTAGGCCTATGTTCATACATGTATATACATGTGTAGGTAGTAGGTACCTGTTGCATCATGCTCAACATGCAGTTCCACCCCCCTCTCTCTCTCTCTCTCTCTCTCTCTCTGAGGCTAATATAAAGATGCCAAATGGGCAGTATCACGGCTCAACATGTTTAGACATGTGTGTATATACAACGATAATATAAGCCTAGGCTAGCATTCATACAAAGTACTGCACTAATGGAAACAAGACCTTTCTTCTATACACAAAATTTTCACTATTTTTTTTACCACTCCAAAATCCCTCCATAACCTCACTCGCTCTTCCCTAAGAATGCTCAGCAATTTTACGGTGGCTTGGTAGTCTAATGAGAAAAGTTTGACAAAGTCATTTTCTCCTCTCTTTTCTCCCTTTCCCCTCTCCACATTTTCTCAACAAATCTTTCATCACCCTGATCCATTCCATTAAGTGTGTACTGAATCAAATACATTCCAATTACGGTTCACAGACGGGACGATCATATTAATGCTATAAATGTATTATACATTCGGAATTCACCGTTCATCTACTCATTATTTATTCATTATCCGATGAACACACAAAAGGGAAAATCTCACATAAACACATCAATACTCACGTATACGCACGCACGTGTGCACACACACACACACACACACACTTGCATTTGCATTCCTCTTAGCACTTACCCCTCAGGTATACATTGAGGGGCAGTGGAAGTCATCCAGGAAATATTGGATTAAAATCTTATTTAGCTCTAACGGGATGCTGGTGGAGTATAGATCGATGGAGGGCTCTCCTGGAAACAGTTGCCGTAGGGACGGGGGGAATGATGATAATGTACATCCTGTATGCTTCTGCATGTTTACGAGTCAGCATTAGCCCCACAAAGAGCTTTACACTAATGTGCGCCATTAGGCCCAGTCTCTTACCCCACTCCAAACATCAGTGTATCCATCTTTCCAGAACACTGGAATAACAAATTACTGGATGGATAATAAAGAAACCTGCACCATCAGACACTTTTAGACCATATCCGTTGTCATCATATGGGCATACCTAACAATGGATGCCAAAAAGTCAAAAGTCCATAAAAATATAATATTACTTCCTGAAAACGTGCTGCGTGATAGAGATACACATCGATAAAAGCCAATACAAATGAAGCTCACCAGTTTTATTCCCATGCTTCTTGATTCCTCCTCCCCTGCTGGTTTTGATTAAAGAACTACTCCGTTTTTAATCTCATTCAAGATGACATCCAGACAGTGTATTACTTGTTTTAAACTTAATCATCACGCTAAAATATGTATATAGGTTGTGTATAGGTTAGAAATAATCCGCTGACTTGTCCTCATGTCTCCCTGTCACTTTGTTTACAAACGAAATTCACGTGCAGGAAGTCACAGACTTTGAGACCCCATAGGGATGCGACGCTCTGATTGGTTCAGAAACTTCAGAACCAGCGTTTCAGTCTGAAACTTCAAAATAAAATGTCCGCCATTTCCGTTTCCCTACACCTTTAACTCTTGAGAGTGCTATAAAATGAAACCAAATGGACCCTTATAGATCTTTAACTCTTGAGAGTGCTGCAAAATGAAACCAAATGGACCCATAAGGGTCCAAATGGAAGGGTCTTTTTGGTTTCATTTTAAGCACTCTCAAGAGTTAAAGATCTATAAGGGTCCATTTGGTTACCAACTCTCTATCATTTAGCTGGGGACTACCTGGAGCCCCCTCAAGGACCACTGGTGGTCCCTAGACCACTGGTTGAAAACCACTATAAAACCACTATAATAATTGCCTATAATAGGCAATCTGAGAATCCATCTGCAAATAAAGGAGAAACAGCGCCCTCTTTTGCTTTAGTTCGCCACACGTATGGTAGGAACATGTGCAAAGTGCCCAAATGTAATGGGAATAGCCATTTTACATCGGTAAAAAAAACGTTTTAGTATATGCAATTTAAAAATAAATATCATAAATGCATTTTTTAAATAAATGTATGACTTAAAATAACACGCTTCATGCCATCTGAAGCCATGCATACAGTGATTTAGTGAAGATATCCCTATATAACCTGACCCCGCCAGATTGCGGCAGTATTGAGTTCACAAGTTACCTCCTCCTCCTCTCAAGCAGAAACGATAAACCGGAAGCAGTGGGACAAAAATCTGATATCTCCATAATAATTTCGAGTTGTAGTCTTGTTAGCTTGTGTTTACATTTGCGCTGTGGCACAGCTGCAATACGTCACCAGTCTCGCATTGATCCCGCCTCTAGCGGCCGCATAGGGCCGCATATCGCTCCGATCAGATTTTGTTCGGAGTACAGCGTCTCTGCCCGAAAGAGAGAAGTGTTCACACATGTACATATTTCTGTGTGTGTGCGTGCGAGACCGTGCGTGCGTGTGTGTGTGCGTGCGTGCGTGCGTGCGTGCGTGCATGCGTGCGTGCGTGTGGTTACTGGTCGCGTGATGATCTGACAATGTCTAATTGCTGACTAAATTATATAAACATTGCGGTCTCTCTCATGTTTATAGAGAAGAGGAACGGAAATAAACAAGAGAAGAGTTAAGAAATACTAATCCAGCCTTCAATGGAAAGACGATCAGTGAGTCTTTGATGAAAGGAGAACCCCAACTGTTGGAGATTAAAGTCAACAGGTATCAACTTTAGAATTATACACTGTGGACCTTTACAATTAATTCTATCAAACAGCGGGCCATTGCAAAAACATAAACGTTTACCTTAGACATGGCAGGGCTAACTGTTGACAGGAACTATAGACTGGTGTGGTATTAGAAAGTCACTGACCTTTTCTCTGCTTGATAGAAAGCAGTGACATTCAACTGCATTGATCAGATTATAGAAAAGTCAGTTACCCAATGTGCAGAAGCCACACATTCAAACCTCTGTGTTCATTTAACTCTGAGCATGTAAAGCATGTACAAATGTACCCATGGTTAAAAATCTATAGGAGGGCAGGGCATTCAAAAATAAAATAAAAACATTTGTTATTTTGACTGGTCAAGATTTGGCCTATAGTAACAATTGTAATCAGAGGACATTAGAGACTCAGGGAACACCTGACCTTTGTGTGTGTGTGTGTGTGTGTGTGTGTGTGTGTGTGTGTGTGTGTGTGTGTGTGTGTGTGTGTGTGTGTGTGTGTGCGTGTGTGTGCGTGCGTGCGTGCGTGCGTGCGTGCGTGCGTATGTATATGTACGTGCGTATGTATGTACGTGCGTGTGTGTAAAGAAGAAATACACATGCATTTGTACACAGTCAAGTGCACAGCAAAATAGAAACAACACCTGACTAGTATATTTCTGACCTTTCTGTTCAGGTGCTACTACTGCCTCTGAAACCACATCATGGGAGGAACCTTTGTCTTTACCTGTACTTTACATTAGCTGTAAATGTCACTGTAAACATCATTAACTATATCGCTTCTAGTAAACATACTGCTCTTTCTAACATAATTACTTGGAATTTTAAGAAAATAGTACAACTTCATAGTCATATGACATCATAATTAGATCAGGGCCGGATTTAGCCAGGCCCACTAGGGTGGGCAGACAGAATGTTATAGGGGGGACGACGCGGGCGAAACATTTTTGGGGTGTCAAATCCCCCCAAACCCCCGAAATGCATAGAAAACTATGCTATCATCATATCAGTTCATATATCTTCTCCTTCTTTGACAAACAGTATGCTAACCCAATTGCCCTTCCTGACACTACCCTTAATTTGCATTTACCCGGGCTTGGGATCAGCACAAATAGGACACTGACACATTTATCTTTTTTTCATCTTTTTATTTTTTTTATCTTTTATTTTTTTTATATCTATCTATCTCTATAACATGAGTCTTCTGTTTGTCCTGGCAAAAATGGTAACAAATTCATCCATGTCAAATGTATTTGTTATAGATTTCTCATGTGCCAAGATGACCGCAAGTTCTTTTTTCATGTGCAACATGGTGCGACGGTAGGGGGTTAGGACACGTGCCAGCGTGGAGAAGGAACTCTCACATGAAGCTGAAGACACACCAATTACAAGGGCTATCACATACAACTTGTGCAACACAGGAAATTATTTCTTGTATGTCTTCATGTGTTTAGACACAGTGGCCAGGTCTGTTTCGGTTGGACAACATATCTTGGCCAACATTGGCTTTGCAACAATGAGTTCGCTTTTCAGAGTTGCATAGTCTTTTCCAGTTCCAGCAAGTGCATGCAAAGGCTGCAACAAGGTCTAGAAATCTCTCAGAATAGGGTACAAGGCTTGATATTGCTGTCATTAGTTCTAAATTCTTCTTTGAGAATCTGTTTTCCATTTCTGAAATGGCCCTGTCGAGGATGCTGAGCAAGGATCTTTTGAGAGACTAGGGGGTGATGGTGGGGTTATCAGTATCTGTATGACCCACAGTTGACAACACAACACTTTCACCAAGGCGTTTGCTCAATATGCTCCTTCTTTTAGGTTGATGTGACACATCCTGATCCTCTGAGAATAACTGAGAAAGCTCAGTCCAGCAATCCTCTTTGCGGATGTCTTTCAAGGACTCCAGTGATTCAGTAACAACCAAACCAGCAGAACACATATCCACAGCAGCATGAGACTGTAGAATAACATTTGCTGGAATTAAGACACTAAGCACGCCACCCGCACTAGAAATGTGGCAATCTCAAAGAAATGTAGCCTCTTCATTTGAATTAAAAGGCCTGATGCTTCAGTGCACAAATCAACTGAGGCCTCATCATCCTCTGAAATCTCTGACAGGATAGTGCAAAGACGTTCTTCATTCTCAACAATGCACCTTGTCACATCATAATGGCTTGTCCAACGAATTCCAATTAGTCGTCTGAGACAAGGAGCATCATACCTTTCTGACACATAGTGGTGACGGAAGAAGTTATACAGGGAATTGCAGAGGTCAAAAAACGTTTTGGCACATGGCTCACCCTGTTTGTGCTGTGGGCTTATACACACATTATACACACATTATATTTTCACAAAATTATAAATGAACATATCAAGCAAAAAATAATATATGGGTAATGCTTAGTCCTGAATTGTGAAATGCCATTTTAGATGTTGGAAGTTGCTACAAAAATAACCTCAAAAAGTGCTCCTCAGAGCCAGGTTATTGTGGGCCAGCAATGTTCATTGTATTGTATTGTTATTCATGTGTGATTTGTAGACATAATGTGTACCATTTTGCATGATATTTGGAGACAATCTGTATAACTAATGTAAAAAGATTTGTTTCACAGCCTCATGACTTGAGGCATTTTGTTCAAAACAGACCAGCATGCACTCCTGCAAACTTTGGAAGTAAATCTTGGCCAATCAGGATGGAATATGAAAAATCAGACCGATCCGTCTTGATCAGATGACTTTAGAGATACATAATGTACTGTGTACTGGATGTTTGGACAAGATCTGTAGGAATAATATAAAAAAATGTCTTAGGCCTCCTGATGGCGCTTACAACATGTAAAAGTTGGCGAAGAGCTTCTGCTCTGGCATCCAGGGAGTGTGTGTGTGCACGTTGATCGGGCCAACGGTGCCGGAGATTAGCTGCACATGGACGGACGGACCGACGGACAGATGGACGGACAGGGTGCGAAACATATTCTCGGCCACGCTACGACAATAAAAGGTAGATACTTTGAATGTAAGCACCTTGGAGTGAGGTAATATTATAATGTTGTCACTGTTGATATATTATCACATTTTCTCACATTAAAAACAAGACAAAACAACACAACACGTGGAATGTCCTACAGCAAGTGTTTTACAACTGTAGGAATGCTACACTTACTGAGTCCCACTGGAATAGAGTCAGCCAGACTATCGAGCTGTTAGAGGATATTTAGCCTTCCACATCCTGATTAGAATAACAAATGACTCGTACTCGTGAAATAGTGGCCAATCAGAATGTTTCGGCTAGAAAACCAGAACAAGCATGAGAAAACACTAGATAAGGAGCGGACGTCCGAATGTTTACTTACATTTTCGTGTTCTTGTTAGATTCAGCTGCTCTGTGTTTTCAGTCAGGAAACGATCATCTGTAATTTACAGCCATAAGATAAGAATGTAAGGAAATGAAAGAGGTCTTGGTGTGTGTGTGTGTGTGTGTGTGTGTGTGTGTGTGGGGGGGGGGGGGGGGGGGGGGTTGGTTGAAGGATAGAAAGAAGAAAATGAAGAAAGAGAAAGTGGTGACAAATGATGAATTACGCCTTGTTTGCACATAATACATGTGTGTGTGTGTGTGTGTGTGTGTGTGTGTGTGTGTGTGTGTGTGTGTGTGTGTGGGCGGGGGGGGGGAGTTTATTGGGGGACTTATGACTAGAAATCAGAATAGATGCAGAGAAAGTGACGATGACTTGGATCAAAATAAAGAGGAACAGACTGGGTGTAGACAGACATTAAACATCTTAATTAGTCTAATTACACTTTCCTCTCCAGTAATGAGACAGCTGCATGCTGGTGTGAAGGCTGACGTTCATCATGGCACCATTCATTCAGCAATACAGAAAAGAAGAGAACCCATGGTACACTGCAATGAATGGGAATGACTGCAAACACTGATGACCATTCATGCTCTGATGGTGACTGACCTGTCAGAGGGAGCAGTGAGGCAAGACTTCAAGAAATACAGGTCGAGACCTGAATCCAATAGAATCTCCAATGCGTGTTTCCCTCTTGTCATTATATTACACATGGGACTAGAGAGGAATTGTTATTCTGTCCAAACAGCTTAGAGAGCTTCAGCAGTGTGCCAGAGACAAACAACAGCACCCTGCAGACTTGTTAAAACTAAGGAACTGGTGTATTCTACAGACTTTCAGTGGTTTCTTATATGTAATCCTCTGTGTTTCAACTTGACACTGATCAATGCCCGGCCTAGTCACTAGGGCACTAGTGTATTATAAGCCAAACGGGGCAGCTGCAGTGTACTTACTTTGTCATTTTGGACAAGAGGGCAGTGATCCTCAGCCACATGAATCCTATAGTGTTCCTATAGGCAAACATTCTGCAAAAATAGGATAACCTAATGCGAAAATAGATCTACAAGCTCACAACGTATTGTGAGTTTGTAGTGATGCAAGTCGGGAGCAATGCAAGTTGGGAAGGAATGCATCCCTCGCCCGCAATGCCCACTCAATATATGGGTATAAAAGGAACACCAAATATCTTGCCCGCATGCACATCTTGCTCGCGTCACAAGCATCTGCCCCCCTTCCTCATGTGAGACTTACAGTTCACTTGGTGGTTCCTCAGTATCATTAATCTATTAATTCGGTTTAAAGGTGTAGTGAAATGAAAAATACGTTTTTCACACTTTTAGACCATATCCGTGGTCATCATATGGGCATACCTAACAATAGATGCCAAAAAAACGGGAAAATTCTCATTTTGTGTGTTTTTATATCAAACGTCCATAAAAATATATTTTGTATTACTTCCTGAAAACAAAAACGTGCTGCGTGATGACGTGTCGAGGCCAACATCGATAAAAGCCAATAAAAATGAAGCTCACCCGTTTAATTCCCCATATCTCCGCATCCGTCCAGCACAGGCTGCACAGCTGCTACTGATTACAGACATCTTCCGTTTTTATTCCCATTCAAGATAACATCCAGGGAGTGTATTACTCGGTTTCAACTTAATCATCACGCTAAAAAATGTATCTGAAAACATTATAGGGTAGAAATAAGCCACATAAGAGTAAACTGGTAAAGCTGGACGACTATCTGATTTGTAAACAAACATCCACACGCTGTCCTGCGTAGCATAGCTCATGCATAGCTACGGCCCCTAGCTACCGTCCCATCCCCTGAAGGGATGCGACGCTCTGATTGGTTCAGAAACTTCATAGCGGTGTTTCAACTTGAAACTTCACAATAAATGTCCACCATTTCCGTTTCACTACACCTTTAAGTGTAAATTATATTTTCTTGTTGTCTCCGTGAATTAATGAGGCTATAAAACTACAAAATAGCTCAACATCCAATGGAGAATGATGATATGTTTGGAAATACGGTAAATACACAAAAACACCTCTTAAGCTCTTTCTTTGGCTGCATGTGCTTCTTGTGCAATAAAAGCTTTCCAATACGGTTATATTCGGTAACACTTGCTATGCATCCCATGTCAATAATGCACATGTCTGCATAATGCATTATAGCAGATGTATAATATTTATAATCTGCTTATAAGTATGTATAAAATAAGAATGCATACTTGTAATTCAAGTAATCGTGACACATTATTACGTATTTTATAATAGCAGTATGTCTATGTCTAAGTAAAGTAATGACATTCCTGAAGGTGTAGGCACCCAATGACTTATAGTGACTTAGAATCACAGTATATTGCAATGTTAGGCAACAGGTGGCCCGTGGGAAAGACAACTCACACTCACCAGAATGTTTTTATTTTCATGTTGGGAGTGCTTCACAGGCATGTGTTTCATAAAGTCTCTCATATCTAAATAGAGACCTTGAGCTCCTATATTCAATGAAAGAGCCATCTCTGTTCAAAAGGGAGTCTGTTTGTCTCCCCAGATGCATGTGTGTGTGCGTGCGTGCGTGCGTGCGTGCGTGCGTGCGTGCGTGCGCGCGTGCGTGTTTACTTAATTAGCTAAACATCCTCATTCAAGGATGGCCTTCACAAAATGATTACCCCAAATTATAATCTGCACCAGTGCACCTGAGACATTTGATTAATGATTTATAAACACAGTTCTATCAGTATGTAGTTAAAACACACATCTTTCTTTCATATTTTATATCAATAAATAGCAATTAATAGATCATTGTAGTTTTTGTAACTCCGGAGTTACACTCGGAGTTACAAAAACTGTTTTAAGCCACCGCCACCAGCACCAATTGAATATTGCTGCTGATAAATGTCAGCAATGTCATGCAACCCTCATTTTCAATGGTTTTACCATAAGTGCTGCAGCTTCCAGCACTTATTTATTTGTGTGCTACATATAGCCTACATCCTACAGCTGTTGCACCATGCAGGGATCACTTCATGTTTTTGGTTGAACACTAATTCTATCTGTCCAGTGACTGAAAAGGGGAGGGGGCCGTTGAAAGGATGAGGAAAAAGAACAGATCTTCAAGCTAACAACGTGTCAAGTAGTGACGCGTTGTTAGCTTGTAGATCTGTTTTGAAAAAATTTGACGTATATTGCATGAGAGCTATTGGGGAAGTAGTCTGCAAAATGAATGTGTAATACCGCAGGCGCAGTTTCAATACAGTTGCAAACATCGTGCAAGTAGCCTACATTAACGGTGCAGAAAGAAAGCACATAGAATGATTTGACCCTGGCAGGGTCTCACAGCACACGCCAACGCAGGGCAGGGTCTCACAGCACACGCCAACGCAGGGCAGGGTCTCACAGCACGCCAACGCTGACTCCGAACTCCATAGTGTCTGCCTTGAATTAGTGTAGCAGGATGTCTGGCATCAAATCATAATTAACTTAACCTTTGTGTAGTTCATTATATTATGCCTGAAACTGAAATTCATCTCAAATTATCAATCCTTATTCTGCCCAAGTCTTTGCCAGTGCACTGCAGGTTTGCCCTTCATGACTGTGACTGTCTCTCACATGGCCAACTGTCTGTCCTTATCATTTGTGACAAAAGGTGACTGACTGTCCAAAGCTGTTTTCATTCTACTCCCGTCTATAGGCCTACCCACCCCTGCTTTTTATCTGATCAAATCAAATGGCCGATCATAGGCCCCTGGCTGGCTGGCTCCTCCTGGCCTGCCAGCCAGGCTATACCACTAAATGGCCCATTCATCCAAGAATGGTGAAACATTATATGATCACCGCCTAATGTTTGACTTGTGCTTACAAGTCAGTCTATGTTGGCGTGGCCACACCTTTGCATTGTTTTCTTCTTTCATGGAAAATCTTTAGGCTACCATAATGGATTCTTAAATGGAAAATGGCCAGTACTACTATACTGACTATAGTTTCGGCCTTGCGGGTTGTATCCAGCTCCACAACTCTGCCAAATAGGCTGGCTAAAAAGTATAGAACATAATCGCGTTGCACAATATCAGTAGACTACTGTAAACCGCGCACACACTTGTCAGCTCGTGTCCCATACTGTACACACGCCCTGTGTCTCATTCTGACACACGCTCAAGTAGGCTGGAGTGAGTCTGTGGGACTTTCACATGCGCACATATTCCATTTAGCAGGCTACTCTGAGAAATCATACTTTTATTTACTCCGGTAGATCAGATGAGATGAAGACGCCGGATTGAATAGAAGAAAAATAATGATAGCGTGCGCTGCGTTTGGTTTTCGTATGCGCGCACACCCCTCCCTGTATAGTAGCCTACTAGCACAAGTCAAGTGCCTTGTCTCGCTCTCGCTGAACGGATCCTGTTTGCAATTCCAGCGCTTCATGCCAGAGCCCGCAGCTGTCTGCCTCCCGTCCCTCCTCTGTTGTCGTGGGAAATCGTCGCCCCATGACGGTATACTTTCTATGCAAGCGTGATCGCTTATGTGAAGGATTACAACTTTTAACAGACCAAGAGATATTTTCCGACAATTGTATCAGCCGGAATGGAAATAGCCTACCTGACGGGTTCGAGCCCATCTGCCTTTTGACTGAAATGTCTGTTGCTGTAAAAAGACCATAGGAATGTGGAATCGAAGTCGATGCCAGCGGTGAGTGTTGTTGCGTGGTGGACTTGTGCTTAATTAGCCTACTTTGTTGTTGGGGATTGTTCCCCCTAGCCCAAAATGTGGACTCTCGTAGATGTATTTATTTTTTACCTCGCTCCTCCTTTATGATGATTTCCTGTTTTTGGCTATATAGAAGTGTATATCTGTACCGTACGTCTCTAAATGTTATGATGAATTGAAAACGGTGGACCCTCTTGTAAACAAGTGTAATGCTTTATGGTGTCGTCCACTCACAGTTACAGTTTTTGTATTGAGTTGTGCTTGAAATGTATTGTAATTCTACCTAAATTCTAACTAAATACAATCAATCAATCAATCGATACGAGAGTCCAAATTATGGGCTATGTTCCCCCTTAATATGGCACATTTTGACATGCAACTTGTAGGCTTATAGATGCATTCTGCCAAATTAAGTTTTGGAATATCTCCCATGCAGAGATTAATTTTGTAGGCTACCTCATTAATGACTTTTAAATACCAAACCACATTGATATTGTATGTTATTAATGGCTTTGACATTTTCCCTGACAATATTGCTTTGAACTGCACGACATAGGTGGGTACAAATGCCAAATATAGCCTTGTGCTCGATGGTGTTAAGGCTCCAGTCAACATTTTTGTCTTGTGTGTGTTCAACCCTGTCATGCAGTGAAACATCCCTGCTTGTGCCTGCTCTGACACCATGGCCACAGACCTGAACTTGACCTCCCTGCTGAATGTGACTGATCTGCACAACCACAGCAAAGGATGTTCCCTCACCAGGACGGGCTTCCAGTTCTATTACCTGCCAACAGTGTACATTATGGTGTTCATCACAGGACTGGTGGGCAACAGCCTGGCTATCTGGATGTTCGTCTGCCACATGCGACCATGGAGCGGCATCTCTGTGTATATGTTCAACCTGGCTCTGGCTGACTTCTGCTATGTCCTCTCCCTGCCCTTCCTCATCTTCTACTATTTCAACAAGACGGACTGGATATTTGGGGACGTCCTGTGCCGTCTGCAGCGTTTCATATTCCATGTGAATCTGTACGGGAGCATTCTGTTCCTAACCTGTATCAGTATCCACAGGTATACCGGGGTGGTTCACCCGCTCAAGTCTCTGGGCCGACTAAAGAAGAAGAATGCAGTCATAACTAGTGCCTTGGTCTGGGCGGTTGTCATAGTAGGGATCTCTCCCATCCTTTACTACTCCCGGACTGGCCTAAAACGCAACGCAACAACCTGCTATGACACCACCACCGAGGACGAGCTGCCGGGCTATTTCATCTACAGCATGTGCATGACTGTGTTCGGCTTCTGTATTCCCTTCATCATCATCCTGGGTTGCTACGGGCTGATTGTCAAGGCGCTGATCTGCAATGACATGAACAACGCCCCGCTGCGCCGGAAGTCCATCCACCTGGTGATCATCGTGCTGGCGGTGTTCGCCGTCTCCTACCTGCCCTTCCACGTCATGAAAAACCTCAACATGAGGGCCAGGCTGTACTTCCAAAGCCCCGACATGTGTGACTTCAATAACCGCGTCTACGCCACCTACCAGGTGACGCGTGGCCTGGCCAGTCTCAACAGCTGTGTGGATCCTATCCTTTATTTCCTGGCAGGCGATACATTCAGGAGGAAGCTTTCCCGGGCCACTAAAAAGACCTCCAAAAAGGGGGACAATCATCTACAGTCGAAAAGCGAGGAGACCGCTCTCAACAGCTTGGCTGAGCATGTTGAGAATGGGGACAGGATGCTCTAACAGCGGGGTGGGGGTTTGTGTAGTCTTTGGTCTGAATGTGGACCAGAAACCACAACAGATGTACCGAACATATAAGTGCACTGTGCTCTCTGTCTGTGGATTGTGTACTCTGTGTAAAATGTATTGCATAATAGGGCTGGGTGATATGACTTCAAATCAATATCACAATAATTTAAACCTTTGCTGCGATTACGATCAATCAACGATTATTTTTTTAAAAAGTAGTGATTTACAAGCTCACAACGCTTAGCGATTCAACTTATGAGCTTGTAGAGCTATTTTTGCACGCCATTGTACAACAAAGTATAATGCAGGGTTAAATTTGTTGATATATAAGAGAAAATAAAAACAAACTGCTTCTCTATTGTTCAATTAATCCACATGAGCAAGATTATGTCGCTTATTGGTTCTAAATATCGGTTTTGATATATTTTTGGTTAATTGCCCAGCCTGTGACGTACACACTTAGACATGTAGTGGATACTGTATTTAACCCTGTGATACCTGCTGCTCATTTACAGACCATTGATGACATATTTGTTGATAAGCTATCGTTCAATTGAGACGTACTGTATCGTACTGTACATGTAATGTACTATAAGTGTTCTTATATATAGTACCTCTCTCATAGCGTGATTTATGTCTAATACAATTCAATGTGGTTCACGTGGTCTTTATTACTGTTACATCTTGTGTACAGGTAGGCCTACATAAGAGTAAGAAATTTGAGCATGATCACCCGCAGGCAAACAGAAGGAAAAGTGAATAGTTTTTCCCCAACAGATAATGAATAATGTCTTCAGCCCAGGCAAGAAAAACAGGACTGAGAACAGACTTGCTATGCTCACAGCTCATGCTTGGTAAGCAGGTAAAGTCTTGGCGTTGAAGAAGACTGTAACTTGGGTGGGTTTTTGTGGAGAAAATAAAAATATTAAAGCACTGCTCTGTGAACGTCCACACGCAGAGATTGTAATGCACTATGACCTGAGACTCTGCTCAGATGGCTGCCTATCGCACCCCGTACCTCTCTCCATCCATCATTGACTATTGGAGAAACACAGTTGCCCAGTTCATCATTGTGACAGCTACTTTGTGGTACAGTCTGTAATGGCTCTGTTACCATCTATCTGTATACTGTGCACTGTCCCGATCATGTCACCCCGTTCTGTAGACAGTGACGGGACAAGGATCCCTGTGTGTTTGTAAGAGACTAAAATGAATGTGTTATACTGTATACCTGTGTACAGAATGTTGTGACTTGTCAAAGCAGTTTTGCGATGTTATTGTTCCGTTGAAGTTTGTTGAAATTTGAAGGCTATATGTGACTAATCCGCTCTGTTACTGCATGAGTCCAGTGTTAAAGGCCATCAGCGGAACACTTATCTATAACGACTAACCATGACAAGCATTTCACCACTTAACAGGGACTACACTGTATGAAATGCAGTGTAGTAACTAGTTTATGACTCCATCGTCACTTGGAAGAGGAGGAATTATCGATGTCAAACTGTTTAAATGTTTTAGGCAAGTGTAATGAGGTGTCAGATGTCTCTAGAGGCTAATACCTGTATAGAACTATGATGTGGTCAGTCTGATGAGGTCGGCTGTTATCTGGCGAGGAAGTTGTACAGAACACATGGGGCCACATGTAACTGTCAATAAAGTTTTATATGTAAAATAATTCCGACAATGTATTCAGAATGATGTGTGATATTTCTTTCAAGGTGTAAACATTAAGCACTTCTCCTAATCCATATCCACATTGTTTATGATGACTCAGGATATTATTATCATGTGTGCGTGAGTGCTTATGTGTATGTGTGAGCGTGCACACAGCTTACTTGTAATGACTGAATAAACACTGCTGGTCTCAGAGACCATGTTGTGTGGGGTTCTATCAGCTACACTGCATTGAGCGCTCCGCCTTTTTCTATGCACTGCCTGGTGAGTTTCCTTTTAACACAGCCAGGAGAAAGAGGGAACGAGGGAGGAATAAAGAGTGGCATCGTGTTTTTTGTGTGTTTTTTTGGCATGCCCTTAAGACAGCTTTTGTGGCTGATACAAAGGCGGTTGGGGTTATTGATGCAGGAAGGGTTGGGAGGCAGCCTCCAGAACCCCCAGGGCTCTGGTGTTGTGGGCGCAGGAAACCAACGGCTCAGACCTCTTTCGCCACCCATGAATACAAAAAGCTTTTGATTTCCTGGCTTTGAGGAGTAAACGGCATAGTTGGCCTTCCTGATTTTGTGTGCGTGCGTACGTGCGTGCGTGCGTGTGTGTGTGTGCGTGCGTGCGTGCGTGCGTGCGTGCGTGCGTGCATATGTGTGGGTGTTTGCCTCTGCCTGGGGGCAGTGGAGACTTTGCTCTAGCAGGTGTTTGGTGGTTGTCATGGACAGTGATGCTTTACAGAGCCATACAGTTTTAATTCCAGGTTTTATTTTATGGTGGGAATAGGCTATGTGGCTTCTCTAGTTTGTGTGCCTGGGTAAGGTTAGGACCAGGGAAGCTTTACACTGCCGTGGAATGCATGCCAGAGTCTACTCCCCTCCTACCATGGTAACCTCTCAACTCCTTTCTCTCACCTCCCCTGTTTCCTCTGAATTAAGATTATCTCGTTTTTTCTTTGCCATCGTTTCCTCGCTGTATGTGTGAGTCGTGTGAAATCACTTGAACGTGAGTGAGGTGGCAAAATGAAGAAAAGTCTAAGTTTGGATAAGAATCGCGTGTCAAATCATGATGGAGGAAGATAAAAGAAATTGCCAAGTCTGGTGCGTGCGTGCATGCGTGCGTGCTTGCGTGCGTGCGTGCGCATTGCTAGAGGACATTGTATGTTGACAGATGACTTTGGGCCACCATTTGGCCTCCAGAGGGCAACCGGCAACGGCAGTGTCTGTGAAGTGTGAACGCAAACAGAATACTGAGTTTTTTGTTCTTGCAGAGTTACTGTGAGCTGAGACATCACATCATGTGATGGAGTTTAGTTGGAGTTTAATTAATACAATGTAACAGCATTGTTCAAATACACGCACGCACGCACGCACGCACGCACGCACGCACGCACGCACGCACGCACGCACGCACGCACGCACGCACGCACGCACGCACACACACACACACACACACACACACACACACACACACACACACACACACACACACACACACACACACACACACACACACACACACACACACACACACACACACACACACACACAAATTCAGGAAGGCCAACCATGTAGTTTACACCTCCAAGTGAAGAAATCAAAAGCTTCTTGTATCTCTCTCTCTCTCTCTCTCTCTCTCTCTCTCTCTCTTCTTTTTCTCATGTATGCACGTCTTTCTCTATCTCTCTGTCTTTAAACAGTTGCATCATTGTAGGGTGACCATATGTCCTCTTTTTCCCCAGACATGTACTCTTTTGAGGGGGGTTTCTAAAATCTTTCAATCCAACTCAGTAGCGTGTATGACTGACAGACCAGCATTGTATTTACAATGCACGTTCTTGGTTCATTTGGAAGAACGCACTCTGAGAGACGAAGTTCCACCCCGAATATTAATTCATTATTAAACAGTGGCTCATGCCGTTAGCCGCGGTGCACTCCCACGTTCATTCTGTAGCTACAGAATGAGCGTAGGAACTGAGGGAACGTATTGGGGCTAGGTTTTTGTTTGACTTAGGACCAGATCTGTTTTAAGTTTGCCCAATAGATTTACCCCACTGAAGTGGAATATCAGTCAATTCACTGCTGTTTCAAAGCTCCCCTCCACAAATATATTTCCAATTACTATTCTGTCCCTAAACATCTTGTCACGTTCCTGTTTATAGTATCAAACTTGCGTCACAGTTCTTCAAATGTCAGTTTCTTTCATACAGTTTCACACTTTATGTTTCCACTTTCTTTTTTTCTTTTTTAATTTTATCCCTTGATTTTGTAACCCATTTTTTCACCCCTGTGTCAATTATCTAATGTGATCCTGGGCTCTCTACACACCCTCCGCCAACCTAGTCCCCATATATGGGGGACATGGGGAGAGCAACGGACTTGAACTCCTTCCTGCCTGAGTGTCCAAGTTGCTCCTTTACACGTGACAGGGGGGAGTTTCCCTGGTTGGACGTAGCGCGTGGAAGGAACACGTTATTCCAACCAGTTCCTTTCCCCTCCATCAGGCGCCCCGGCTGGCCAGGGGGAGGCAGTTTGTTTAAAGACCAGGATTACTGCATGTTTTTGTGAGGGTACCTATACCCTAGGGGACACGGAGAGAACATGCAAACTCCGCACATGCAGAAAGGCCCTTTCGCCAACCCCGCCTCGGGTATGGGCACTGATGATGCGGAGGAGGAAACACGTCGCCAGCACCCACAGCGCCCCGAGCGGGAATCGAACCCAGGACCTTCTAGCTGTGAGGCGACAGCACTACCAACTGTGCCTGTTTCCACTTTCATATAATTGCTCCTCACTAATGCTCAGAGGGTAGGCCTACCATTTGTATTTACTCACTGCCCCTTTCCGGGTTGAACCGGTTTGGTTATTTTTTCCTGCCTAATATAATATAGAGGGTATATGCGGTGCGCGTGACCTCATCATCATACCCGGAACTTATGCAGAAACGCCTACTGAGTGGCAAAAAACGACTTTCTGTCCTTGACAGCCCATACATCCAAACAGAAAAGTCCTATATGATTGCATCTGTAGCTGTAGCTGTCCCTGTAGCTGTGAGAATCATGAACTCTAGACCCTGAACTGTGACCTTTGCACTAGTGATCTGTTGATTACACATGAACTCTGCATTATGAACTTGAGCCGTGGCCCGTGACACATGAACTGTTTCTTTTAATGCTGTTTTTAGTGCTGCTGCTTTTTATGGGCACGTGCAATATCAGTGGGTTGTGCAAATGCACGATAGGTTTTTATTTATATTTAGTGTTTTTACTAGACGTACTGTATTTTGCTTCTTTTATGCCTGACCAGGACCTGGGTAATCAAATTTCGTTCTGTACTTGTATGGAATGACAATAAAACTCCTTGAACCTTGAACTTTGATTAAACTCACTTTAATTGTTAAACTCACTTTGCCAAGATCACTTACTCGATTTGCCACTCGATTTATGCATGTGCATACCCTCTATTGAACCAGTTGGTTGGGAACTGGAACCAAATGAGATAAACAATGGCAAAAGCAAAAAAAGGGGAAAAAAGAATAAAGAATAAAAAAAGCAAAAGCAATTGTGAAATGGACAGACAGGACAGTTAAACCAATGATATTCAACACTGCAGGCCAGGCCTGGAATCAAACCTGGGGCAATTGGAGTGGGGACTCCTGCCCTGTCAGGCACCAGAAAGGATTGGACTCAAAAGCAGGCAGCAAAAACCTTTAACAGGTTTTATTATAAAGTCAAGGGAAAAGGCAAAGGCGTCGTAGGTAGGGATAGCGTGGGTCAGGGTTCCGGGAAGGCTGTCCGTGGGGCGTCGGTTCCGATAGGGATTAGGCAAGCCGTAAGTCAGAGTTCGGTCCGGGTCCATACACAGTGGTTCTGGGAACAGGCAAAAGTACAAGGCGTCAGGCAAGGGATAACTAGGGACAGGCTAAGGTCAGATACAAGGCAGGATAACAGGTTCAAGAATAACGGCGTGCTAACCTAGGGTAAACTGGGTTGATCTGCAGGCAGAGAACAATGGGTAGCAGCAGACAATAAGTAACCTTGGTTACTCAGCGTGGAACCTGGTGCAGGTGCGCTCACACTGGTGTGGGCGTGACATGCCCCACAGGCGGACGGAATGGGTGCTTAAAACTTGTGGAAAAGGTTCTGTGAAAGCACCAAGGTTCCAAGAATCTAAAACAGAACCAGTTCTAGAATCACAATTATTTTGGTGGAAAAGGGGGCACTGTGTCTCATAGGTGGACAGTGGGCTGTGGACAGTTCTGAAAACTGCAGTGGCATCATAGATGATCAGTGATTCCCAGCTAATAGAAATATAAATCAAAGCCATTGTTTTTGCATCAATAAATAAATATCAAAAAGTTTCAAATTGTGTTTGAAATGAAAGAATCTGCCTAACTGTCCACAGCCCACTTCTGAGACCGATACAGAAATTGTACTATCTTATAATGAGCATAATTGAGGACCAAGTATAATGCATGAAGATACGGTTGAAATAGGTACATTTCTCCTATACGTCCGGAGAAAAGACTCTTTACACTTGACTAGATTCATAGCTAGCTAGTAGCTACCCATTCATCATGTTGTGTGAGTGACTACCTGAAGCCTATTGTGCATCATCAGCTACTGTTCTATAATCCTTCATCAGGTTGTCAGACAGACAGAATTCATCTTTGATCATACTTAATCTTTGTCTTGATCCGATAGATGTATGCACACATTGCACAGGCTATGTATAAACAATATGGATGACCTTCATGTACTTTTTTATCACTGTTTTTGTGCAGAGGCTAAGGAATGCCATAACCACTTAAACCGTTTTTATATAGGTCCTAAATAGCCGCATGTGACACATTGTGATTTTTGAAAGCTTTAGGAAGATTGTGAACATTTTGCCTGTAGCCTAATGATGTGCCCCAAATGTGAGACTCCATGTTGAACGTTATTTATGAGCAAAAGCTGTTGGCCTATGTTGGATTCTGGAAAAGTAATGCCAGGCTGATAATAGTGTAATCAGGCTTCCTGGGGTTGACTGCCAAAAGCAACAACACTGGGCTGAGAGGTTCTGTCATATATCAGCTAGGCAAGGCTAGAGGCTAGAGGGACTGTGGCAGTGACAGGCGGAGTATGAGAGAGAAGAGAGATTGTTATATTTTGGCCGTTGCAAGGTTTTTGATCAATATTACTCTCACCTTATTGTCTCAGCATCTGTTGATTGTTCTTCTTTTTTGTGCTGATCCTTGGCAACATTATTGATCAACGTGAATCATTGGCCGTGAATCACGTGAATCATTGGCCAGCAGCTGGTCACCAATATGAGGACAAAGAGGTTGAACTTTGATGAAGGTGAGATACGAGTCAGTGCTAGATGGTCAGCAATCGTTGATATAATGTTATCGTTAAGTCTAACATGCACTGTGGTTTCTCATAGCAGCATGGAGAGTGGGGACAGCCACAGGTCAAATAATTTACAATTTTGTTATTTAGCAAATCTGAGTAAAGTGATGAAACCTAGTCAACAAACAACTGGGTAAATAGAGAAGTAAATACAATAGATAGAAAATACATCATTGAAGCGCTATAGGCTATACAAACTGTAGCAACTAGGTAGCATCTTTGAATCAGCATTGAGCATTCTATTTAGATATCCGCTTCCATCATGGCAAGACGTACTTTCTCTCGCTCGTGCCCCTCTTCAGACTCCAAGTCACGAATATTTCTACATTTTCTCTTTCTCATCCTATGGTGTACGGATTCCTAAATACACCAAGGGGATTACATCGAGGTGAAATGGAGAAAAATGGAATTGTAAAAGGGGAATTCCAACTGGATTCTCATAGCGACTTTTACCTGTAAATAGTAGGGGGTAGGCCTAATACCGTCATGAATTGGCTAAAATCGTTACGCGGTGGATAAAAGCACCAAAAGGCCCTTAAAACAAGGCTCCAGACTTTCCAAAAGAAACTGGTCAGGCTCCTACTTGGCCTCACCCCCCCGAACCCACCTCACCCCTACAGCATCTTGCAATGGGTCTAGTCCACAAGATTCGATACACCACCAAGATACCCATGTACCTGTCTAGATACTTCCTTAATGTTAACGAAGTCCACACCCATAACACCAGAGGGAGTGCAACAAACCATGTGCAACCCAGATTCGGCACAAACAAGGGACTAAATTATTTTCGCTCCTATGCCACCAAAATGTGGAACGCCCTACCAACAGTCATTAAGACATGCGAATCCCTTGACTCCTTCAAAACCGCTCTCAAAGGGCACCTACGGACGGCTGCAATTCGAAACTGGCCCCCGTAAAATCTGAATCCCCCCCACCACCCACCCCTTCATGTTTCTTTTCCC
Source organism: Electrona antarctica (assembly GCF_951216825.1). NCBI lineage: Eukaryota > Metazoa > Chordata > Actinopteri > Myctophiformes > Myctophidae > Electrona > Electrona antarctica. Next base: position 28,260,950 of record NC_136792.1, read on the forward strand.
TTTTTACCTCCTTTATGATGAATTCCTGTTCTGTTCTTTGGCTGTATAGAAGTGTCTATTTGTACGTCTTTAAATGTTTTGATGAATTGAACAAGGTGGACCCTCTTGTAAACGAGTGTAATGCTTTATTGGGTCGTCCACTCACAGTTAACAGTCTTTGTATTGAGTTTGTGCTTGAAATGTACTGTAATTCTGCAAACTGTTAATAAATATTTCAATCAATCAATCAAAATAACATATGGTACTACGTTTGTGGACAACTATTATTTAGACTTTCATATTTCATCTGCTATGCTATTTTCCTTCTAAAACTACCAAAGGAAGTAATTCTACAAAGGGATCCCGGATTAGTGGAGTTTGGGTGGTGGTGAGAGCATTACACTGTAAGGAAATGGAGTGCAGGGCTTTTCTGATATTAAAGAGAAGGGCTGCCAAAATGAGCCAATGTTTAATATAGAGGAGTGTCCCTGATGCAGTGGAGGGAGATGGGAAGACAAGGTGTGAAGTGCACACATGTTATTGGTGTTTGTAGAGAGTAGTGAGGAGCAAGGAGAATACAAATGTGCATCACCTCTCTTCCCCTGAGTATAGTCCACATTTCCTCAGCGTATTATTCTAAATTATTCTAATTGGCACTAATCTTCTGAAGAAAAACACTACACTACAAGACTAAACATTCCCTGTAGAAAAATAACAATGTCTTAGCCTATACTGCCAAATATATATTTTCTTTTTTTTCCTTTTTTTTCTTTTGCAACTTTTTATTAATGGAAATCATCCAATGCCACCAGGTAGCCTGGAGCTGTTCTGGAGCTGTTCTCCCAGAAACACCCCAGTTTTCTCATGGGCCCAGGTCTACTGTGTTACGGCTATGATAAAACATGTTACAAAGCACATGGCACACACCATGAGAAATACACTAAATATTCAGATGTAAGAAATACTTTTAGTACTGAATTAGCCTACTGTAAGAACTGTACAGAGTTCTATTTACTAGCTTTTCTCTTGGTCGGACCTCTTATGAGTTGTGAAGAGTGTTGTCAATCCAAGTATTAACCCTTGTGGGACGTCGGACGCTTGTGGAGCGTAACATTCCAAAAATAACAATTGTGGTAAAATGGTTAAGTAGCTAAAAGTAGCAAAATATACATACGGTATATGAACCACACTTGCAGTGGTAAACGTTTGAAATGATCAACAGATTCGACCACTTACAGTGTTTTACTCATTTGTGGATTGCTAAGCATACAATCATATTTGTGCCAATATACCGAGCTGTGCTGCAATGCAGGCAGCATACAACATGCATTTAGCTGATGAATCTGCAGATAGCACTGATAGAGTATAGAACCTATTACACTCCACTTTGAGTCAAGTGATATATTAGTTACGGTCACTCTGCTGGACAGACACTCTTTGTTTTCATGGATGTGTACTGTAATTGGATATAGTGGCAAGTGCAAGGCTATGGGTTAAGACATGTGTAGTCAAGTCATAGGAAAGTACAGTTAAACGTCATTATCTAATCTAATTAACTACGCGATAGAGTTAACTATGCGTTCCACCCCACCACTGGGGGTGCAGTGCCCAGTGTCGAGTCGGTTGGATACACCGTTGTCCAGAACCAAACAAAAGCCTCTGCCCCAGGCTCTGGACCTGATCACCCCTATATATCCATATGGAGCTGGCCTGTTTTTAAATTTTTATCCCATGCTTTTGTAACCCATTTTTTCACCCAGTGTGTTGTGCTACACTTCCTCTGCCAACCTGGGGGGGCAGCGGACTACCTCATGCTTCTTTCTATGCATGAGGAGTCCAAGCTGCTTCTTTTCACCTGACAGGGGAGAGTTTCCCCGGCCGGACATAAGGAACACGTTATTCCGACCAGTTCCTTTCCCCTCCAACAGGCGCCCCCGGCTGGCCAGGGGGAGGTAGTTTACAGACCAGGATTACTGCATGTTTTTGTGAGGGACCTACCCATAGGGGACACGGGGAGAACATGCAAACTCCACACAGAAAGGCCCTTTCGCCAACCCCGCCTCGGGTATGGGCACTGATGACACGGAGGAGGGAACCCACCACCATGCAGCGCCTACAGCGCTGCATGGTGGTGGGTTCCCGCGGTGTCGAACCCATGCAGGTGTCGAACCCAGGACCTTCTAGCTGTGAGGCGACAGCACTACCCACTGGTGAAAAGAGAGGCTTCAGTAAGTAGACTTGTGTTTTTCAGTTTTGTGCTTTAGGCCCAGTGATAATGATCCATGGGTACCACAGATAATGCAGTGTCCTAAATACATCTGGTGGGAGGCCTTTATACTGCCTCTACACAGAGGTAAACCCTGAATGCAACACAGGTGACTCATTCAGGTGTTCAGATCCTTACCACGGCACTCCCAGCTCAGGTCTGTGCACACAGGGTAAAGTTCCTACCCCACGCCGTGGTTACGGGAGTTTGGTTCCCCCATGATGCCTCTGGCTTGGACTGATGCTCTATCAAGCACAATGGCCCTGTTTGCGGGCAGGACGCCAGATCTGTCAGGGAAGGGTGATCTCTCTTGCTGTATTAGCGACTCCTTAAATTCAGCAGGAAGCAGAAGTGAGAGGTGTGAATAGCGTGTTCGTCTTCATATCAGAAAAAGAATATCAAATGTCAAGAATGGCCAATCCCTTTCACTTCACTGTCAGTATTAAATCAGGCTAAGATTGAATCAGGTCCAAGGTAAAGCTCTATGCTGTATTTGGGGATGAGACATTGAATGCAATGAGAAACGGCAGTAGGAGGGACTTCACCCACATACTGTAGGAATGTATTGCACCACATGTGTTGTGAATTGAAGTCACTCACAGCTCAGCTGGTTTGTTTTATTACTGTCTCGTGGAAGAATATGTTCTCCTTGTTTACTTGCATGTATGTCTACACACGCACGCACGCACGCACGCACGCACGCACGCACATGCACACTGTCGTTATCCATTAGCAGAATGAGATGGTTCGTTTTGGACAGCATTCTGCAAGCTGTAAATTAGTGATAAAACATTTTCTCTTCTAAATCACTGCATTACCCCCCCCCCCACACACACACACACACACACACACACACTTACTGCTTATGCTTACTACTTTACTTCCTCCTCGTATTCACTGGCCTCCATTGAGCATTCTCTGTCTCTGTCTCTGTCTCTCTCTCTCTCTCTCTCTCTCTGATTTTCCTCTCCTCTCCTTCAGTGTTGTTTAGATTCTATTAGACCTGTGTGTGTGTGTGTGTGTGTGTGTGTGTGTGTGTGTGTGTGTGTGTGTGTGTGTGTGTGTGTGTGTGTGTGTGTGTGTGTGTGTGTGTGTGTGTGTGTGTGACTGTGTGTCCTCCTAAGAACTGTCAGCACGAGTGTGGTGGCCACCAAGTGTAAACGATGAATGACCTAGGTTAGGTGGGGTGAAGGAATACAACACCACATGCATGCATGAACATGCATGCATGCATGCATGTGCACGCCCGCCCGCCCGCCCGCACGCACGCACGCCCGCACACACGCACGCACGCACGCACGCATCTGTGATCACAATCTTAATCAGGATCGGCAATGGTACAGTACAGTACAGTACAGTACAGTACAATGGTACAGTATGTCAGTACAATGGTACAGTACAGTACAATGGTACAGTATGTCAGTACAATGGTACAGTACAATGGTACAATATGTCAGTACAATGGTACAGTATGTCAGTACAATGGTACAGTATGTCAGTACAATGGTACAGTATGTCAGTACAATGGTACAGTACAATGGTACAGTATGTCAGTACAATGGTACAGTACAGTACAATGGTACAGTATGTCAGTACAATGGTACAGTACAATGGTACAATATGTCAGTACAATGGTACAGTATGTCAGTACAATGGTACAGTATGTCAGTACAATGGTACAGTACAATGGTACAGTATGTCAGTACAATGGTACAGTATGTCAGTACTGGCCTCTAGTGACTCGCAGTACAATGGTACAGCATGGTAGAACTTTTTGTTTACAGGGTATACAATTATTATTTTTAATATATATCATTTTTATCCCACGATTTTGAAACCCATTTTTTCACCCAGTGTCAATTATCTAATGTAATCCTGGGTGCTGCACTTCCTCTGCCAACCTGGGGGGCAGCGGACTGACCTCATGCTTCCTTCTATGCATGAGGAGTCCAAGCTGCTTCTTTTCACCTGACAGGGGGGAGTTTCCCCGACAGGACGTTGCGAAGCACGTTATTCCGACCAGTTCCTTTCCCCTCCATCGGGCGCCCCGGCTGGCCAGGGGGAGGTAGTTTAGAGACCAGGATTACTGCATGTTTTTTGTGAGGGTACCTACCCTAGTGGACATGGGGAGAACATGCAAACTCCACACAGAAAGGCTCTTTCGCCATGGGCACTGATGACGCGGAGGAGGGAACACGCCCACAGCGTCCCCAGCGGGAATCGAACCCAGGACCTTCTAGCTGTGAGGCGACAGCACTACCAACTGTGCCACCGTGCCCCCGGTAATACAATTCCTTTGATGCAGTTTGAAATTAAACGTCTGTGTGTGTGTGTGTGTGTGTGTGTGTGTGTGTGTGTGTGTGTGTGTGTGTGTGTGTGTGTGTGTGTGTGTGTGTGTGTGTGTGTGTGTGTGTGTGTGTGTGTGTGCGTGCGTGCGTGCGTGCACGCATACGGTCATACATGTGTGCGTGCGTGCATTTGTGTATCTGTAAACTGATCCTTTGCCCTGAATTCCTAGCTAAACTTAGCCAAGTCCCTGTGGTGGTGATTGCATGGTCATGGGTATGGTTCGGAGAGAAGGCCTTCTCGCCTTGACTAGTCAGCGTTGTCCTGTGAGGTGAGAGCAGCTCTAAATTAACTGCTCCTTCAGTCTCTTCTGCTGAGTGGATTCGCAGTCTAATAAACCTACCAAAGACCTCACAATTGATCGAGTCACCAACAGAGGATTAACAACACGGTCAGTCAATGACAGGGGTCACAGAGATAGCGAGAGGTTTGCATTTAGGCTGGACTCTGAAGCTTTGCATGCAGAAGGTGGATCTAAATGCTTCCCAAAAACTCTTTAGGAGTAAAAGGTCATTATAGAGCGTCGCAGTCACGCCCTCTACCATGGACCAGGAAATGATTCTCCGTTCATTTTCCTCATAGACATTTCAGAAAGTATTTATTTAAAGACGTTTGCGCTGCGGACAAAGCCAACTCGAGGTGTCACAAATCATGACAACAAACACAATTTTTGGGGCCGAAAAAATAATTAGAAAGAAGAAAAAAACGGCAGGTTACAACACTTTTTTTGTTGTTTTTCTTCCTTGTAATTATTTGTTTGGTCCAAAATATTGTTTGTGTTGTCATGAGTTGTCACGACTCGAGTTGGCTTTGTCCGCGGCGTAACCGTCTTTAAATAAATACTTTTTGAAATGTCTATGGGAAAAATGCATTGGGAATCATTTCCTGGTCCATGGTAGGGGGCGGGACTGCGACGCTCTATAGTGGTGGACTCGATACCACATTATACAGTATTACTGTAAGTGCAGAGTATGTGTATGACGTATGAGGCGGGCAAGCATATCAAGCACCAAGACCCTTTGTGATTCATTCCTTTGATATTCCTGCAAAAATAAAATAGTGTAAACATAACACTATTTTTGTCACTTTCAGCTGTTCACACAGATAGGATCTGATTCTGAATGTATGCACACAAGCATGCATATGCACCCGGTGTGCGTGGGCATGCGTCCTTGTGCAAGCAAGCACATGCATGCACGCTCATGCACACACCCACACGCACGCACGCACGCACGCACACACACACACACACACACACACTCTCACTCACACAATGACACTCACACATTCCCTATTTCAAACTGAATTGCTGCCATTGTGTTGGCAGCAACAGTAATTAGATTGCTGCTGGGTTGTATGTTTTCTGCTGCTGTCCTGCCTTTAACATTGAACCACTGACCTCACATTCCTCAGAATGACATCTGTTTAGAATGACAAGAAGATTCACATTTGGCCTGAAGGCTTTGCAAGGCTACCGTTGCCTTCCTCAAAGGAAATTTCATTATTATGCATGCTTCCCCTATCAGTGAGGAAGTGAGCACGTTCGGTCAAAGCTGACAGCTCAACGATGGTTACTGTGAATTCTCAACCGTAAACTTTAACCCCTGACAGTCTAACGGTCAGTGGGGTGGACTGGACTGAACTTTATGTATTATTAATGATGGCCAAATTCCACTCATGAAAGGCTTGTGTTGTGGGCTGGATGAAAGAGTCTGTGTGTGTGTGTGTGTGTGTGTGTGTGTGTGTGTGTGTGTGTGTGTGTGTGTGTGTGTGTGTGTGTGTGTGTGTGTGTGTGTGTGTGTGTGTGTGTGTGTGTCTCTCTCTCTCTCTCTCTCTGTCTGTCATCCCTCTCCCTGTGTATTTTTTTCTTCAGCTGTATCCATCTTGTATTCTTGCTATTCTGTTATTGACTTGTAATCAGTTCAATTGAGGAGTTTTGAGCTAATACTCAACAGTCGACACACTGTGCACCTGTGACTCAACAACAAATGTGCACTACCTTTTGAAATGCCCACATGTTTTTCTTCTTTTTTATGGGTTTGATTCAACTTTGATGCATACAGTTAAGGTTTGATGCAATTGTGCTGTCCTCTGCTGGACACAAAAAAACACACACCCAGAGTTTAATTTCAAGCAAATGTGTTTCAGGCAACATGTGTCAGGTAAAATAGGAGGTCTATTTATTTGTTTTGCTGTTAAAATTTAGGCAAAATGATTGTAAATATGTCATCAAGAGATAAAGACCCAAAGAAAGTAACGCTCCTCAATACGAAAAGGTGTGCTAGGTTTCACAATTCATATAACCAAGTAACCAACAGTTCAGAGGTGACATTTACAGAGTAAATGTACTAAAGTACTAAGTACAGTACTTAAGTTCATTTACTCTGTAAATGTCCACCTCTGCAACTGTACAGAAAGTTTAATGCAAACTAATGCATTGTGGTCACAATGCATTAGGTGCAGCTCTGCAGTTGTTAATAATAACCACAAGATGGCCTTGGAGAGTAATATATTTACAATATGCTCTCACACTGAAATTATAAATAACCATTATGTTCTCCCCAAATAAATTATGTATGAATCATAATAAATAAATAAAGTAATTCAAGGTCATCCCTTCATATAGGCTACTTAAATCCAAATGATTTTGTGAGTGATACTGTCATGATTTTTCAATTTGCACCTTATAATAAAATATAAGAACCTAAAACTTGCTTTGGATTAGCAGGGCCCCAAGAGGGGATTTAACTGTGTCATTAATTAGCTTGTTAATCTCAGACATTTTAATTAGTTCATCATCACTCTAAAGAGGGCTGGGTGTAAAGACCTGACACTTATTCTATTGTGTCGCTGGGAATCTTATTTACAATGATTGGATGACAGGAGGGGCACGTTAGGGGTCATTTCAATAAGACTAGGAAGCTCAAAAAACCCTTGGTGAGGCCTTTAGGAGGGCCATTATAAATCCACCACTCCTGAACGAAGTGCCTGGTGCTGGGAGTCTGGTGCAACGCACAGGTCCTGGGCCTGGTGAGAGCAGGAGTGGACCTGGTGAGACGTAGGAGGGGCCCAGACAGGATCTCCCAGTCCTGGCAGAGTAGTTCCGGAGCAACGGATTGTGTGGCCCTGGTTATTCCCTAATGGGACTGATTGAGGGTAGCTACTGGGACGTAAGTCGGGACTTGATCACCCCGGCTGGGTCACCTGAGTGAGGGGTATGATGTTCGAGAGACCCGAAACCCTGATGACCTTGGAATACATCACTGAGGATACGTTTTTTGTTATAGGATATGAAAGATTGGACGGGACTTTTCTTTTTTTACCAAGGCCCTTTGTTCCTCAAAAGTGTACAAAGAACATGATATAAAACAATATAAGAAAACAAAAGAAAATGGAAAGGAAGTATAAGTTTACAATAAAGAATAAATCAAACCAAATAATTTTCCATTAGGCTATGTAAAGGGACATTTAGCTTGAATGGGAGGAGGTTATTATAAGAGAGTGAAATAACTACTATAGGTATCTTGCTGTGAGTATCTTACAGAAGTGTATGCTGCCTCCTACATACTGTAAATGGTGCAATTATAGCGCTTTTATCCAAAGCGCTTTTCATAGATTGTGCATTACATTCACCCATTCATACACCGATGGTGGAGGAAACCAGGCGAGGCACCAACCTGCACATCGGGAGCAATTAGGTGTTCGGAGTCTTGCTCATGGACACTTCGACACTCTGGGGCAGCCCAGGATCGAACTGGGAACCTTTCACATCCAGCCATTCTACCGGCCAATCTACCCCTGAGTAACAGGAGGCAAAGGAGTCTGCAAAAGGCCCTGCAGGGGCTATAGTTAACACTCAACATTGACTACTTGATATTAAAAAATCTCTGTGTGTGTGTGTGTGTGTGTGTGTGTGTGTGTGTGTGTGTGTGTGTGTGTGTGTGTGTGTGTGTGTGTGTGTGTGTGTGCGTGCGTGCGTGAGTGCGTGCGTGTGTCTCAGTGTGTGTGTTTGTGTGTGCGTGCGTGTGTGTGTGTGTGTGTGTGTGTGTGAGTGTGCGTGTGCGTGTGTGTGTGTGTACGCGTGCGTGCTTGCGTGCATGCGTGCATGTGTGTGCGTGAGAGAGAGAGAGAGAGAGAATGGTGAGCCATGCAGGATTTCCTTTGATTTCACACTCTCCCAGTAACAATTACTGACTCATAGACCTGATTCATCAATCCTGTGACTACTCTGAATATGTGGCATGTGGGTGTGATCGTGTAGGCTACATGTCTGAGGACACATTCAAATCCTATTGATCCAGTCTAGTCCTCGGTTACACAATTAAGTTCAATCATCATTGTCCTACATGCTGACATTGATTAGAGACCGTCTGACAGAGGTTTCTAATTCTATAAACATCACCAGAGGGGGGGAGGACCTCCTCTGTCTGTATGTAGCCTACTTTGATCACAGTTTGACTATACATTTCACAGCGATTCAGTCACATGTGCTGATGTAAGTTTGATTGCTTTTATAATGTTATTACTAGTGGTTGAAAAAGTACTCACATTTTGTACTTGAGTAAAAGTACCAATAGTGCAATATAGAAATCCGTAGTAAATGTCTGGAATTAAAAATGTACTTGCGTAAAATGCGTACTTGCGTATTGGTATCAAAATGTATCCTATTTAAACCAAAAGTAGAAAGTACTCTTTAGGCAGAACGTGTCTCATTTCAACTTGAAATTTCAGAGGATACTAGGGGGATGCCATACTGTGTTGTAGGCTCAATTAGGCCTACCGGTATGTCAGTTTGTCACCTCCCCCTGGCCCCTTCACATTCAATAGATCCCATGATCTTTTGTGGCCAGATGTAATTTCCTGGGGTTTAGTAGGACTATAGTAGGCTAAATTATAATAAAGAAATCACATAACATTTTGTAAAAAATAAATAAAAACATATAGCCACGTTCAAATGCCCCGCCCCCCTGTCAAAAATAGCTAAAATCATTAAAACGAAAGAAAGTAGCAAGTGGAGAGAGAGAAAAAAAAGAACACTCATCTTTTACTTTCTCTAATAACGACCGTCCTAAAACATGAACCTTGGTTGAAGAAAAAAAACAAAGTTGTAAACGTAGCCTAGCTACTTTAATAGTTAGGCCTACTTTCCACCATTGGTTATTACCTTAGAGTATTACCTGAGCACTGGTGGCATGATGAAATAGTTGATCCCCAGTTCCCACCAACATAAGGAGGCCCAGCTGGCCTGTCGACCCTTCAGTAGCTTGCTGTAGATATACATAACAGGACAAAATTAGAATGGATTCGTCTCACGTTCATGTCAATTGTCAACACTGAAACAATTAATCACTTTTTTAACTGCAGAATGTACAGATCATTATGACATGATCGAATAGCCTAGGACACATCAGGGGACAGGGGTTGGTGCTGCGTGAGAATCTAAACTCTAGTAGGTGTGCAAATTCCCAGTAAATACAGTATTTATGTTACACTAAGAAATTAGAATGAGTCAGTCGGTACTCAGTCAGTAGTGTGACACAGACAGTGTTGCAAAACTAAGGTGTGGCTGATGGGTGACGGCCTTAGGCCTATACAGCCCGATTTATACATCGTAGTACGACGGTGTCGCCCCCCCACCCCCAAAAAACTACTGAACTACAAGCTCACAACACGTCGCGTCCGAGACGCGCTGTGAGCTTGCAGATCGGCGTAGTACCATCGTACTACTAAGTATAAATCCAGCTCTAAGCGGTTACGTCCCAGTCAGAGTAGATAACAGCCGCACTGCACCTTTAAAACGGAAGAACCGACTGTTTGAGCGAGTGACGTGGGACGCAGAGTGCGTGCCGAGTGTGTGGGCAGGAAGAGAGTCACTTCAGCGGCGCTACGGGCACGGAACCTTGCACATTTAATGCACAAGAAACGGGGGGAGATTCGTCGGGACTAAACATGCCACATTTCTAACGGTGGGTCACGGTGCGAGCCCACCGTAAACACTACGCCTCCGGCACCGACCGTGCACGACCACGCCCCGCACACAAAACAACACAGCCAAGCAGACAAGGGAAGGCAAGCGGCGGCACGACGGCGGCTCTGCGTGCGGTTTGAAAGCCAGCACAGGGCGGGGAGCGCTTTTCGTTTCCCAATCCAAAGGAAGAGAGGAGCCAGAGCAAGGGGAACTGTTTCTGAACCATGAGGGAATACAAAGTAGTGGTTCTCGGCTCCGGGGGGGTCGGCAAATCTGCACTGACTGTTCAATTCGTGACGGGGTCTTTCATAGAGAAGTACGATCCCACGATAGAGGACTTCTACAGAAAGGAGATCGAAGTGGACTCCTCGCCCTCCGTACTGGAGATCCTGGACACCGCAGGGACAGAGCAGTTTGCATCCATGCGAGACCTCTACATCAAAAATGGCCAGGGATTCATCCTCGTCTACAGCCTGGTAAACCAACAGAGCTTCCAAGACATCAAACCAATGAGGGATCAGATCATTCGCGTGAAAAGGTACGAGAGAGTACCGATGGTTCTGGTTGGAAACAAAGTGGACCTCGAGGGCGAGAGGGAGGTCTCGTCCGTGGAGGGGAAAGCACTGGCGGACGAGTGGACTTGCCCGTTTATTGAAACGTCAGCCAAAAACAAAGGCTCGGTGGACGAACTGTTTGCAGAGATAGTCCGACAGATGAACTATGCTTCAACACCAAATGGCGACGACCAGTGCTGTTCGTCTTGTGTCATTCTTTAAAAAAGAGGAACTTCTCAATTTGGTTCTTTGCTCATTTTAAGTTTGCAAGGGTAAGTGAGCTCCACAACTGTTTGACATTCTTTGATAACGTCAACAATAATATGATAGAGACACTGCCAAAGTAGGGCATTTCTGAGAATGTTTTCAAAATGAAATCTTACTTGTGGAAACGTTATAATTGAGTGTCCATCGTAGTTACCGGTAGTTAGTTTACAAAATAGATCCCCATCAGCTCTTTGAGAAGTCACTTTGTTCAGTACCAACTCATGTTCACATGAGGCATGAGCACATCCTTGGTTTAACTCTCAGCCTCGGGCACTTTGCAGTCTTTTGTTTGGTTAGGCAGATACGTTGGGTTTGGGGAAGTTTCAAACTCATTTGCAGAATTGGAGAATCCGGCTGAGAGCTGAGACCAAATTACTTTTAAAATTTGAACGGTTGAATCTATTGACTTAACAATGTCATAAAACAAAATACCCAAATGACATTTCCATGATGAAATTAAGACTGTGGAATTCTAACTGGCCTACATCCTGGCTGGGGTCAGTGAAAAGGTTATAGTTAATCTAAGACTGTGAAGCCTGTTGCCTATTGGAACAGCTAAATCTGCATTTAACCCTGCATGTTTCAAAATAAATAAATATGCAGTATTCATTTAATAACCCTCTTGTGTTTTCTGTGGTAGTGTGTTGCAGGAAATGTGTGCTGTTGAGCTCTTCGTGTCTCACCCTGGCCTTGGAGGAAAATGAAGGGAGGAATGCTGTGGGAGAAGGGAGGGCAGCAACTGAGAAGGGAGGGGAGGGGTCCACTCTTCTGGAATTTTGCTGGCTTGGACTATCTTTGCAGCATGATCAATGTCCACCCTCCATGTCAACGCAGTGTCAGATCTACAGCCCATGTGAACTCCTCTCGGATCCACTTGCACTCAACTGGAACGGAACCCCCAAAAGGCAAAGATGTTGAGAGGAACACTTGATATACATTTTAATGGATATTTCTGTATAAGAAGACTTGAGGGATAGAGTATATTTTGTTAAGTAATTGCACATTTTGACTGGGTTTAAAGATTTATTGGATGACTTTCTCTCTAACCCCTTTTTGGAGGAGAGTTCACAACACAATGCATTAGTTGTGTTTTTGTTTTTTTCAAAGACATTGACACAGATCAACTTTTGTTGAAGTTGACCTGAAGAGTGCCACTTTCCTCTCTTCGTTTTAGAGGACGTTAACCGAGGTGACATGGGGATGGCCTTCGTGTCAAGTGCCTTTTCCAAAACAAATCATCTATTAACATTCAGTGCCAATCTACAGTACATGTATTGCCACCGGAGCCCTTCTGCATGGCAATCAGGTTTGCCAAACTGTTCCTTTTGGATAATCTCACAGGAGTGGTGGAACGAAAGACGGCTACAAAAGGCTTTTATACATTTTCTTTCTGTATTTGATTTTTTCCCCCCAAGACTAAGTTATTCCTTTGCAATGTCTGTACGTGGTTTGGCCAAACCTTATATATTGAAATACACAGGTACTGGAATGTTAAGACTCAATGAAAACAACCAAACGTTTATCTTCCAGACCACTTAAAAATCAAAGGAATTATGTTTTATTTTGTTGTTTTTAACAAGAAATGTGATGTACCATTGACAAATCTAACCTGATTGTAAGATAAAGTTCAGACCAGACCTTTAATAGTGGTTTGTCTGTTTTAAGAACAAGACTTTTAATACAAAAGAATTTATAAAAATCTGTTTTTGGTCCTTGTAAATATTCTGGTTTTCGTCTACAATATTTTATAATTTTCCTTTTGGAAAAGCATCCACTTGCTGCAGTTGGGTCAAAGGTCATTTAAATGTGACAAGTTGTGTATTGTAGCATCTTTGATGTTCAATAAGAGTGAGTACTTTATCGTGTGGGTGTGTGTGAGAGAGATAAACAAACAAACAAACTACGCCTTGAATTAAGTCTTGGATACCTGTCATGTAATGTGTGTTTTGGTTGCATCTTGCGGGTCAGGTGTGTTGTCCATCAAACATCCTGCAAAGACTCACTCAAGCTGCTTGAGCTCTGTGTCGTTCTGTGGCCCGTTAGCAGGACAGGCAGTCAATGGTGTCATGTATCCCAGCCCTGACTGCACCATGTGACTAGAGGGTTCATGGGGTGGAGTGTTGTGGCATTCTAGAGTGTGTGAAATGTCAGAGTTCTAAACAATGGCTGCCAGATTGTGCCTCTCCAACAGGTGGCCTCAGACAGTGGTGGTGGCGACAGAATTTACACTATAGGCATCCATCTGCGCACTGTATATCCGAGAGAAAGTGAGAAAGCAAAGTGCATGCCCATGCAAGTCTATTTCAGTTTGTGTAAAAGAGGGGAGGCATGACAGTGACATGCCACTCACCTGCCTAGTCTGTAACATTTCCCACATGACACTGCCTCTGTCTTGTATGGTTGGTGGTTGTCGGGGCACAGCTCTGCCCTCAACTGGGACTGTACCATTAAGCTGGAATTATACGTATGTCACATACTGAAAATAGCTGATCTACAAACTGGCCATACGTGTGCTGTGCTGTGAGCTTGTCGATTCGCCAATTTCAGTGTGCGACACTGCGCAACGAAGTATATGAATCCCTTAATCTTAATGAGCTCCTGCGGTGGGAGTTCAAGGCCAAAGTTACTTCCAAAGCTTTACGAACTGAGGAAACATGATGTACAGAGCTATGGTGTAACTCTTCTTCAGGCTCCTACAGATACTGTAAGCTATTTTTGGATGAGAGCAAAGTTACTGTAGCTAGCTAACCATGCCGCAGCAACCTATACATGGCACAGAGATTTGATATCGGAAGAATTTTAACTTTCGGAGACCAAGGCGCCTGACTGTTGCAGAGTTTCTGTTCACTTTTTCATCCCTCTCTTCCTGTGGAGAGAGAACTTGAAAGTTTCACTTCCTTCTGTCTGCACCATTTGCCATGGCAACCATTGTTGGCACTGTTTAGTGAGGCAATTATACTATTAATTACTGACATACAATACATAAATTATAATACATTTTAAATGCATTCGAACATATTTGAACTACAGTTATTAACACCAGACATAATGAATTGCTTTTAATGTCAAATTTCATCTTTCAGCTAACGGGAAATTAATTGTCTTCTAGTTTAATGGTCAAATTCTTGATTTGACACTGGTCATGACTCATGAGAGACTGTCGTGAGATTGGCTGCCATATTTTGGGGCAGGTGCGCGTGGTGCACTTTGTCTCATGTAAATTGAGTTGCTGTCGTGTGTGTCTACTGTATGGGAGCAGGTTATTGTTGTTTGTAATTAGGATTTGCTTGATGGAGTTAGATCTGATGCCAGATTTGTGATTCTAGGCGTTTTTTTCTCTACTGTTGGAAGCATTTGCGCTGACAGAGGAAATGTAGCCTGAGAGTGGGTGGTGTGTGTTTGCATTTTTTACATGGGGTTTAATCACTATATAGGCTCCTGGCTGAATTACAGGCTTCTTTTCTCTCCACGTCATCAGGCTATTTCGGAGGCTCTGTTGTGTTTGAGTGTGTGGCTTCGTTTTCCTTTTTTTCCCGTCTGTGTCTTGGCAGATGTGTACTTTGCTCTTGTGTATCTGTTTTGGGGAGTATGTGCTCTGAAGTGAATTCTAAAGCCATTTTATTTATTTTAAGATATTTGTGGGGCTTTTTGCCTTTATTGATAGATGACAGTAGGTTGACAGGAAACGGGAGAGAGATGAGGGGGGGGGGAGACATGCAGCAAAGGTCGTCGGGATGCCTAGGTGCCTGGATTGCTAGGCCAGCCCTACATTTTATTCTGTAGTACAACAGTGTTGCTGAAAATACTTGATTTTGACGGCAAGAGAAACTTTGCCGATTTTGAACCTAGTTCCATTTAGTCTCCCCTCACAACAGACAACCTCATGTATTCTGTGTCTTTAGAGCTTGTCTCTGAAATGACTGCACAATGACCATCAGTGTTTGACGTCATTGTGTGCATATAGTATGTTTTGCCTCTTTCACGACCTGTGAAATACTCGTTGGCAGCACCTGCACAGAATTTTCCTAATTGTCTGTGTAACAGGATACATTGAATTTATTTTTGTGAGTGACATTACCATAACACAGAGGCATCCATTAGCTGCCTCTGCCTGCCTGGGTGAACACTGACTGAACATGCTTAGCCTCTCTCTCTCTCTGTCTTTCTCACTAACTCGCACAGCTTTTAGACTGCATTGTGTATATTGTGCACATTTAAACACAAGCATACACATTCCTGCAGCAATCCAACACCCGGTTTTTAGCCAAAGAGAAGTAGCTCAGCTACCATACACCATTTCACAGTTATTGCTTAAGGCTACTTTATGACAGTGATTTTCAACTGAAAACCGTGACAGTCATTACGACGGTTATACGATAAAGTATAAATTAAGGTCAAATCTGTCCTGCCTTATCAGTTTCTTTGGCCATACAGTACTTTGAACCATGGTAAAGTTTCAGTCAGGCTGTGGGTACTACTTTGGGAGTGGTCTTTTCTGTTGAGTAACTTGCATTGGATGATAAATGTTTTAGTGTACCTATACTGGGTCGTTCTGGTGCGCAATCCAGTGGTCTTTGGACAGCATACTGTTAAAGTCATTACTTTGTATTCACACAGGGCAGGCCTGGTTTGGCACATCCAGGTGAAGTGTGTCCTTGCTCAGCCTCACCCTGAGCCAGCAGGGGGTGAAACCTCATGACTGAGCTATCTATGGTCAGCGTCTGCGGACCACTTTATTGCCACTGTCTTTGCTCAGCTGGAAGTGGCCTGCTCACTTGGAGCTGACAGCCCCAGAGCCTGTGCCTGGCCCTGGACTGGGAATGCCCCGGAATTCCTCTCATTCCTGTCATTCCATCAGCTGTAGCTACTGTCCAGACATGTCTAATGGAAGAGAGAAAGAAAATGAGATATTTAGAAGGCAGTTAAAAAGAATATGTACAATTAAAAGATTTATAATAGGATCTTTATTCTATCTGTGTAAAATTAATTTCTTTTCACCTCTTGGATGAGAGTTAATGTAGACTGGTTCAGAAGAGGATAGGGAGAGTGATTGTAGAAATGGAGGCAAAGGTCTACTCTAGAAAGAAAGCAAGATAGATTAGGGTGGGGTAAAAACAAGGGGGGGAGAGTAGAGCTTGTCTAAACATGACTAGTCTAGTCATTCTCACTGTCTCACAAGATGGATTCCACTGGAAACAGTCACACAGTTAAATCCCAAGTGTTATTTTTGAACTCTGAGAAATGGATCTAGTACATTATACTTTACACTCAACTGTTAAGCTAACACTGTGAACCCTGCTCTTTGCAACCCTCCTTGGATATCCATAGCACGATTGCCTTAGTTGGCATGCACCAGAGCCTGTTGTGAAAGAAATCCAGGCCAAAAGATCCAGTTAGACAGGAGTAGCTAGTAGTGAAATCCCCTTGCGTTCTTTCTTTTTTCTTTAAATAGCTATTGTTCATGGGTGTCATTGAAGATTGCTGACATAAGTGGACCTGATTTGTAATCAAGTTTGACTTTGGTTACCAATCAGTGTTTAACTATAATGGTATAATTAGGTCAGCAGGTTTGTGCAGGCATGTCTGTAGGGATTCTTATGTTGTGTTCTGCCTAAGATATAATTAACTGATTAACATTAAGCTACATTTCCCAACATGTGGGACTCTTAGAGCCAAGTGTGTGTTATCTATGACATGTACTGTATGCTTCAGCAAGCGGAACTGTAGCCGAAAGACAGACACTACATCTACTTGGCTGTTGTTGCACTTTCACTGACTAACTGTAGATGTCATGGAGGGTTGGGTGTGGTTTCTCACTTGGAGTAAATGACAGACTAGCTTTTGTTTTCTTCCTATTTCTTCCAGCACAAGGACTGCCATGAAGTTTGCTCTTGTGAGTTTCATATGGTTTGTTTGCCGGAAGTTTGCTCTTGTGAGTTTCATATGGTTTGTTTGCAGGCCGTGTGTGTGTTGTTGTGAGAAATACAATGTGAATATTCATTAGCTGATACCATTGACAGCTTACCCATGTACCTGTCATTCCGCCTCTGGTGGGGTGAACACGTTATATTGCATGCCACACATGCGCTTCTTTGAAAAATATATTGTCAACTTGTGTGTGTGTGTGTGTGTGTGTGTGTGTGTGTGTGTGTGTGTGTGTGTGTGTGTGTGTGTGTGTGTGTGTGTGTGTGTGTGTGTGTGTGTGTGTGTGTGTGTGTGTGTGTGTGTGTGTGTGTGTGTGTGTGTGTGTGTGTGTGTGTGTGTGTGTGTGTGTGTGTGTGTGTGTGTGTGTGTGTGTGTGTGTGTGTGTGTGTGTGTGTGTGTGTGTGGAGTTGCATGTGATTCAGTACACCGTACAGAAATGTTGTTTAGGACTCAAGTTGTCGCAGTGGTAAAATCCCTGCTCACCACCATGGAGGTTGTGGGTTGGAATCCACCAGGGTGCATCCAGCTTTGTCGGGCCGCTCAGGCGTCTATGCGAACACAATTGGCCCGTGTTCGGGGGATGGAAGCTGGGCGGGAGGGTGATATTGGTCATTGCACATACTCCGGAGGAGGAGTAGGACGAAGGGTCTACGACTCTACGTCCTCCTGGTGCGGGCTCCACACTGGCAGGTGAGTCAGTAAGATATAACGGCAGTGACAACACAGAAATGTGTGTGGGGAGGAATCAATTTGCACAACGATTAAATTGGGGAGAAAAGGGGGTTTAAAAAAATGGATTGTTTGAAATCTGAAAAATAATTCAGTACAATAACCGTTAACTACGGAGCCCCTGAATGGCCATGCATTCAAAATATATTTTATCTTGTACGTACAAGATATTATCTTGTACGTACGAGATAATATCTTGTACGGAGGAGATATTATCTTGTACGTACAAGATAAAATATATTTTGAACGCATGGCCATTCTGGGGCTCCGTAGTTAACAGATGTCTAGTGCATTAATTTCCGATTGTTTTCAGTTCAAGTCCCAAGAGACAAAATGTGTTGGTCTCCCCGGGACCAAAATTGAATAAACAAACCAAATAAATGAATGTCAATAAAGCACTTTGCCCTATTTCAATAGTTATGCATTATGAGCTTGTAGATGGCTATTTTCACTTACAATCTTTGGAAAGGTCGATAAAATGTTAGATTGTACTTTATTTATTTTTACATTTCTGAAAATCTCTTAAAACGCTTTAAAAAAGGGATATACATGTATTTACGGCTCTAAATGGGTCGCGACCCTAACATTGGCTTGTCCCATCCGCGTCCATCCCCCAATCCTTGTCCCATCCGCGTCCATCCCCCAATCCTTGTCCCATCCGCGTCCATCCCCCAATCCTTGTCCCATCCGCGTCCATCCCCCAATCCGGTAGATATGTTGTCAGAGGAGTCCCATCTTGACTTGCAGTAGTGTGCATGGCGTCCTCCAGGGCCTTGATGCTGGGTCATGTGACTACCGCCACCCTGGCATTGCCCTCCTGTCACCACGGCAACTTCAGCATTCTGACTAACACGCCATGACATCTGTGACCTCCCTCCCCATTTGCATTTTTACCCCCGGTCCCATTTCCCTTTCTCATTCTATCATCTTTCTCCTGTGGTTCTGGCACGGTTCCCATCATAGCACCATATTATTTTTTCAGCCCTGTCATCTCTTTCTCCTCAGTTTGTTTTCGAGTATAAGTATTTGTCATTCCATCACTTTTCATCAATCTTCCAGAGTACAGCTGTTGTCATATTTATCTTGTGGATAGAAGACTAATTAATACCTTTTTGATTGAAAATAATGTATTTTCGGCAAGCAACAGTCATACAAGGTTCTAATTAGGCTTCAATTTAGGGGCCTTTTTAAATAGTTACCATGTGGCTGTGGCAATGTTTGGGTTGGTAAATTAAATAGGGCACTTACCATGTTATAAACACATACAGTTTCACTCAGCAGTCAGCCCTGTTTGTGCAAAAGGGCTGCATTATTTTTATTTCCACCATGAAACAAAATTACTGGTTGACTTGAATGTTAAGTTACATTCTATTCCTCCAGTGTCTCCACCTCCCTCCTCCTTCAGCCCTGCCATAAGTGAGTAGAATGCCATCAAACCTCACTCCTGAGACAAACACGCAACAGTAACTTGTTGTAGAAGAGGCAAACTAATATTGTTTGTGCTGTTTGCTTTGATTGAATAATTGATTGAACACGTATGTACTATGATTTGATTTGGCTGTGTTCTAAATTAAATTGTTATTGTTGATTATCGTGTATTAATCTAATTATAGTAAACTAATACTATTATACTAAAAAAGATAAAGATCAAAGTCAAGAGTACAGTAGGCCTACAATAATGTTAAGTTTACACATACAAATAAACAGGCCAACGGCATAAACAATATTAGTTGTTATTAGTGTAGCCTCTTCTACAAAAATAAAAGTTTATACTGTCGCGTGTGCCAAGCTGTCATTCTCTTGTATTATATCGTACTTGTATTATTTATTTATTTCCCACCACGGAGTAACCTCCATAGGTAACCTCGCGGCAGACTATCAGCATGTATCTTCCACCTCGGAGGAAACTCTGGTAAGGCCGGCAGTGTCGGTAGGCCAATCAGAGGCAGGCGGGGCGTTACCATGTCTATGCTCGGACGTAGAAAAGATATACGCGTGTCCAACACATTATTTTTCGAGCCGAGCTACAAGGAACCAGAAGGAGAGCATTGTGGGAGAGAGCAGCTATAAAGGGAAGAGCTGTGCTCTGGCAGAGAGGAGTGCTGGAGGGGAAATGATCTGTGGGCCTATCACATGTAAGCCCTTGCGTTTGAGTTTTAAATAATGTGTTTGTTATCAGTCCTTCCCCATCTTTTCCTTTTGTCTATCCAAAGAAAGATTTGCTTCTATTGTGTTCAGTGCAACATATAATGGAACAATGGCCTTAGAAATGGGGCACGGTGGCACAGTTGTTAGTGCTGTCGCCTCACAGCTAGAAGGTCCTGGGTTCGATTCCCGCTCGGGGCGCTGTGGGTGCTGGCGGCGTGTTTCCTCCTCCGCGTCATCAGTGCCCATACCCGAGGCGGGGTTGGCGAAAGGGTGTTTGCATGCTCTCCCCGTGTCCCCTAGGGTAGGGTACCCTCACAAAAAACATGCAGTAATCCTGGTCTCTAAACTGCCTCCCCCTGGCCAGCCGGGGCGCCTGATGGAGGGGAAAGGAACTGGTTGGAATAATGTGTTCCTTCCACGCGCTACTGTACGTCCAACCAGGGAAACTCCCCCCTGTCAGGTGTAAAGGAGTAACTTGGACACTCGGGCATGAAGGAAGCATGAGTTCAAGTCCATTGCTCTCCCCATGTCCCCCATATATGGGGACTAGGTTGGCGGAGGGTGTGTAGAGCCCAGGATCACATTAGATAGGGGTGAAAAATGGGTTACAAAATCGTGGGATAAAAATTATTAAAAATAAATAAATGGGGAACACTGTGTTTATAACTGTCCATTATATTATACAAACATCACATCCACTCGCCTACAAAGTATTTATAGGGAATAATCCAGTTTTTTAATAAGATGGGAAATGTTTTGTTTGCAGAATAATAGATACAGTAAAGCACTTAAGCACTGTAATCCAGGTGTGAAACTAGGATTGTATCCATTTTTGGTCTCAACAGGAAGTCTGTGTGTGTGTGTGTGTGTGTGTGTGTGTGTGTGTGTGTGTGTGTGTGTGTGTGTGTGTGTGTGTGTGTGTGTGTGTGTGTGTGTGTGTGTGTGTGTGTGTGTGTGTGTGTGTGTGTGTGTGTGTGTGTGTGTGTGTGTGTGTGTGTGTGTGTGTGTGTGTGTGTGTGTGTGTGTGTGTGTGTGTGTGTGTGTGTGTGAGATTAACTGTTACTGCAGTATGCTGTGGTTAGCCTCACCCAGAATGCCACAGTATCTGCCTAGCACAGCAAAAGGAAGTGAGCAGTCACAAGGTAGGCCTACAGACCAGAGCCCTGTTGACACAACACTTGATTATTACTACATGAGTCACTTTTGTCTTTCATTCTCTCTGAAACCAGTTTCATATGACACAACATACGAACACACCAACCAAACCAACCATCTCTTTGTGTAATGCTTGTGTAAACTGGCGATCAACAAAGTTTGTTATCCTTTAATGTAGATGGTGGGTCATAGCTGTGTCAGCCATGACCCACCATATTCATTGATGTCTGGGAATATATGAGAGGCCGTGTTGTGAAGACATTCCTGTGCAGGGTTGTGGAAGAGGAAGTGTCCTGTGATGGCAGGGAATCTCCAGCCCACTGAGCTACATCACTGGAGCAACCAGCCCACTAGCCCTCCCTACAGCAGTTTCATGTCAGGTTCCCCCAAATGTGGATGTGGACCCTCATCTGAAAATATTTTGTGCCAGGGATGATCAGAATTATTCTAACATTTATTTTCCACAATTTGATTTTTGAATAGCCAATAGAATAATCTGATAATTTTGATGTTATATTAACTAATTTTGCTGGTGACCCCCTGGAATCCCCTCAAGGACCCCTGGGTGCCCACTAAAGCATTTAAACACTTCATATAGCGTACAATGCAACTCTGACGCTGCATCGTAGCAGCGTAGGCCAAAGACACCGGATATTATTGTCTTTACTTCTATGTCTGTATGATCACACAAGAGTTGTAATTTCTTTATCCATTTACAATTTAGGCATTTAGCAGACAACACTCTTATCCAGAGCGATTTAGTGCGAGATCAGAGTCAATGGCATGATCTGTAGTAAACAAACAACAGGGTAAATAGTCATGTACTTAAAGTGCAAAGAAAACAATTAAGAGCTTCAAAGAAACGAATATAACAGCTAAACATCAACCCTAGGCCTAGCATCTGTCTAAACAACATGCTATCTGACATTTGTGGTCAAGCAAAAAAAAAAACGTAATATAATGTTTGAACAACCGACATCTTTATAGTATAAAGGGCATCTATCAAAATAGGTGACAAGATGGATACAAGGAAGGAGTGCTAGTCTATTTCTTGTTCTGGTGTCCAAATGCGTTACATTTTGATTACGTTTGAGTTCACGTTAAATTTTGATTATGTTTGAGTATTGCTTTCACTACTAACTACCAGCTCGGTGGCCTTGTAGTAGGTGTGACAATCCCCCAGGTGGGTCATACCAAAGACTATAAAAACGGTACCCATTGCCTCCCTGCTTGGCACTCAGCATCAAGTGTTGCTGTATTGGGGGTAGGCTAAGTCCCTCCAACATTAGCATCGTGTCCAGAGGGTGTACTTGTACATCATGGCTGGGACTCTGGGAGGAGACACCTCATGCTACAGAAACAGGAGATAGACTCCAGCCATTATGTCCTGGGCCATAACGTTAGTTCGTTAGCATAGTGTCCAGAGGGTGTACTTGTACATCATGGCTGGGACTCTGGGAGGAGCCACCTCATGCTACAGAAACAGGAGATAGACTCCAGCCATTATGTCCTGGGCCATAACGTTAGTTCCCATGGCTACTTACATTTGTTGCATTCAGACAAACTATAATGCAATCCAGAGAGATGATACTAAGTCTAAATCAAAGGAATATATTATTGAGTTAAGGGTGCAATTTCAGTAGAAACCAGGCATATTCTTTCCCTGATCTCACACAATACAAGGCCATTGTATCCATTTAGTATCTTTGCTCCTTTCAAGTGGCATTCTGTTTTGTTAGGTCATGATCCCCTATTACATTTACAGTATAGTATAGAAGAATGTGCCAACTATATACCCAGTGTATAGTGTACAGTATGGGATACAATTTCATGATCATAGCGAGGGAAATGCAGAAGGTGGGAAATCCCCATCATCTATCCCTGTGGAAAATGGCAAACGGACAGAGTCCAAGTTAAGTCTTAATCCTGAGCTCAATGCTGATTAAAACAATGCGTTGCGTTGTTATTTTCGGTATAAGCAACACCATCGTACGATGGAGTAAAAATGAGGCTTGAAGGTGCACAAAGTACAAATTATTATAATATTTGTCACATGTCCCATGTGGCCTATGTGTGACTGTATGAGTGATGTCCAGTGTTCCGGATCGCAACTCTGACAGGAAGGAAGGGTGTCTCCATCTAAGACTTCCTGTCCTGTTATGTGAATCAGTGTTGGAACGTATGCTGCTCTTTTCCTTTTCCCCTCATTTCTTCCTCTCTTCTCCAGCATCGTCTCCCTGGGCATCCTTCCTTCCCACTTTCTTTGCCGGCCATTGTTGTCATCAATCTGTCCCGATGGGTTAACACCAACATGTCACCTTGGGTTATCTGTCAATTTGGGAAACATGGTGACAGTTGCTGTACATCCACATAATTTCAATGTGTTTTTTCTAACTGACTAAAATGGAGATCACCCTAAAAGCATTGCTATTTATAATTTTCTTTACAGGTACTTCTCCGGCCCACTGGTAGTGTACACAAGACATTTCGCCCTGATCTGTCCAGCGGTTTATGAGATTAGCTCTGGACCAGACACAGACTAGACTAATGACTAGACTAATATAATGCAGAGCCATGCCAGGCTGTATACAGTAAGTACTTATTATCACAGTTGCCACGATACGCAAATCCAATGTCCTTTGTTGCACAGAATGATGACAGAACACCCAGAGACTCATAGCTTTGATATTTGTATTAATTGTAAATTATTTTTAATTGTTTATTACTGTTGCTGACTGTACTATCTATGCAAGATAAAGTATTTAGGAATGAAAATAAGCATTTATAATTATTTTTAATTAAATTTAAATTAAAGTATCCTATATCATAACAACTGGCATTTGTAACAAGTCAAAAAAGCATTCTTAATTTTATGTCCATCAGCGTCATTAGTTCCGCAAGAGACTTGATTTGTGCCAGGTGCACCATCGATGGCAGAGGAAACCATGCAAGGCACTGGGAGCTGTTAGGGGTTCAGTTTCTTGCTCAAGGACACTTCATCACTTAACCCAGGGGGAGCTGGGAATCAAACCAAGAACCTTCAGATTCCCAAGCAGTCTCCACTGCCGCTCACACATTTTACAATAGTCACACAATTCTATCAATTCGTGATGAAACAGGTACCTAATAAGGAACATTCCCAGTGAGGCATGCCGCATGCTACTTACATGTACCCTCCAAATGGTGTCTTCTGTTCTGTTGGGATCTTTCTAATTCTATACTGTGGCATAATTGTAACCTATGTTAGCCATGTATTGGCTGACGTCTGCAGTGTTTATCATCATGTAGTCTACACTTCAAAATCCAGAGTATTATCAATTGTCTTTACACAGGATACAGCAAACTAATAAAAAAGAGCGCACAGAGGAATATGATTTTTGCTTCTTTGTAGATACGGTGAGCTTGTAGTGCTGCTATTTCCAGTGTACGACACAGTCGTATGACAGAGTATAAATGAAGCAGAAGATTCTGATGTGAACACAAGATGACAGAGGTGTTGAAAAGTGAATTGGACAGGAGGGGGGTGGGGTCACAGCGCGTTGCGGGGGTGCTGTGCTGCTCTCATATCTTTTTCTCAAGCAGGCTTAATGCCATTAGTGCTGCTGTGTGGGAAGATCACATGACATAGCTGTTGCTGCTCTTTATTTATTTACCCTGACACACACGCACATAATTGCATCACGCACACGCGCGCACGCACGCACGCACGCACGCACGCACGCACGCACGCACGCACGCACGCACGCACGCACGCACGCACGCACGCACGCACGCACGCACGCACGCACGCACGCACGCACGCACGCACGCACGCACACACACACACACACACACACACACACACACACACACACACACACACACACACACACACACACACACTCTTGCAGTGTCAGTGCACACACACCGAATACTGGTAGCCAAAATCCTCAGTGTGTATTTAATTCGGAGATTGTAAAAATTGAGCATTTTTACTGCATGATTCACAGCCTCCCCTACTTCCCCCATTACATCTCCCCCATCCACTGATGACTGATCCAAACCCTGCGGCTTCTCTTCTCGTGACATCTTCACAGAGTGTAAAGCCTTCAGACTAGTGTTTCTCAAACATTTGGTGTCTTCCCGTGAACCCAAGCATTTATTTTTTGAAAATGTCTGTTATTCTTCCAGAACATGTTTGGAAATAATATTAATAAAAAAAGTTTGTAGGAAACATAATTAAAAAAGCGATATTTCATCACAACCCATAAAAATAGGCCTGCGACCTGCATTGTTTGGGTAGCACTGGTGTAAAGACCATATGGTGGCTGAGGGGCTTTTGGTGGAGGCCTGGCCATGCAGCCTGCGGAGCGGAGAGGGTCCATAGTGGCTGAGTGCAATGTGGGGCCATCCAGTCATCCCATCAACTGCTCCAAACTTCCTGTCTGATGGTGTCCTGAGGGCTTTGTTATCTTTATGCTCGCTGCGTCGCTCTTCCTGTTTCTCATGGGCTCCTATTTCAGTCCCCGTGATTTGAATGTATATCGTCGCTGTCGGTGGAAAACCTTGTATGTCCCAAACCGTTCTTATTTAAAAGAAAATAACATTTTGAATAGTGAAAATAGCCTATCTACAAACTCACAACACAGGGCATTGCGACACGTTATGCGCTTGTAGACTGTACTTTTGTGCGACACTCTTGTATGATGAAGTAGGGTGTTAATTTACAAGAAAAACAAAAATCACACCTGTTTAGCTGAATATAGGAGGGGCTAGCGCCCCTCAAAAAGAAGAAATGAAATATGGAGATACAAGGTTTCTGCCCAACAGCTACGATATGTGCCTATACAGGAAGTAGGTGGGTATAGTGCGGAGATAAATAGGGGGAGCGTTGTGGTAGCGGCAGCCATGTTTAAGAGCTTGAAAGACTATGCGAGCATGGAAATGGTGGTGGGTTTGGGTAAATTAATAAAAATCACAGCCGTGTGAAGTGAGGGGCACTCTTAACATCATACATCGTCATACATAATCTCATTTTGAGTTTGAGTTTACACTCTAGTTTTTGATGGGCGATAGCCCCTCTTATGTCCAGCTTTTGGTGTGTGTGTGTAAACACAAACTTTGTCCTAACACATTAAATGCCATTGACAATGAATGGACAGTTTTGAGTTTGTGTAAACACAAACATTGCGTAACACAAACATTGAAGACGAAGGTGAGGACGCAAATTCTGATTGACCGGAATGAGATGATGTATGATGATAAAAGCGCCACTCACTTCACACGGGTGTGATTTTTTTGTTTTACACAAACACTCAAAACTAGTCATATAGGAAATGGTAGCAAAACAATGTTTGTGTTTACACAAACCCTCAAAGCTGGACATAGGAGGGCCCCGGGCTAGCGCCCATCAAAAACAAAGAAATAAAGAATAAAGAACACACTTGCACACTGAAGGCTCCAATGTGACAGATGCCTTTATTGCACCATTAAAGTAACTGTGGCCCAGGCGGTGGCGTAACCGTCTGGGCACCCGACTGGTAATCCAGTCGCAGTGTGCCGCGGGTTCGACTCCCGAGCCCGACACGGCCTTTACTGCATGTCTTCCCCCATCTCTCTCCCGTTTCCTGTCAGCCTACTGTCTGTCCCTTCAAAAAAAAAACAATAAAAGGCGTAAGCCGCAAAAAAATATCTTAAAAAAAAAAAAAAGTAACTGTGACGTTTCAAGCACAAGGTTCTTCCTCAGGTTTGTGTAAATGGTCACACCCTCTCCTACGGGATAAAGTACAGTTTAAATGGTCACACCCCTCTCCTACGGGATAAAGTACAGTTTTAGACCGCGACGGAGGGGCACTGTTTCAAGCAAACTTAAGCCACGAGACACCACTGAGCAGGGAGCACGCTAAAGCGCGCCCTGACGAACGTTGCGAAGTTCGTGTAGCCGACTTAGCCCCATTCGAGTTGTGACCCGATAAGCACAGAATAGTAAATCATGTTCTGGTGAGAGCGTTTGCCCCAACTGCCACTCAAAGTTTCTACTGGCCAATCACAGCGTGTCCGTGCACAAGTGCACTAGCCATTGGCCAATCACAGCACGTCCTTACGCAAAAAAAAGTGACGCTTTCCTGGTAGTTTCCTGGTTCTAACGACTTAAACCCTATTCTTAATTGACCAGATTCCCTTGCTCTATAGTAAGCTATAGGCGGCAGTTTTTGCTATACATTAAATATCGTCACTAACACAAGCATATCCCTGGGGGATTCAATTGCCCAACCAGTAGCATATTATGATAGCATGGTTCAGGGATCTAGACTTTGTCATTCCACAACAAGCAGATGGTTCTTACACCCCCCCGGCGGTCTATTTCTTCACCACAATACTCTCCCACTTCTTCAGTGACTAAGTTCGTCTCCTTCTGTCTCCCTTGTTGTGTGTGCGTGCGTGCGCGTGTATGTGTGTGCGCATATACACATGTGTGGTTTTGGGATATCTACTCTCTGTACCATATGTTACAACACAGCCCGCTGGGCAAAGATAAAACGCACGCACGGGCACACACACACACACACACACACACACACACACACACACACACACACACACACACACACACACACACACACACACACACACACACACACACACACACACACACACACACACACACACACACACACACAAACAAACGCACACACATTTGCAGCATTACCCTGTCCTTAGGAGCATATAAACATTTGTTACATTGTGATTTAGTGTACACCTTACCAACGTGCTGATGAGTGACTGCCCAGGCACTGTAATTATGCATCTCTGGTCTCCCGCCAGGCTGTGCAGTGTGGACCTGCACTGTTCTGTTCCACTGCTTGGCACACTCTGTTGGCTTTGTCTGCCGGCCTGTCTTTCCTGCTACATGCCTCCTACCTCCTACAGCAGTTGCCATGCTTCCCCCCTGCCTGTACTTGTCTGCAGCCCACCAGTCATCCGGCCTTTTCTGAACCAACATAAAAAAGCATATATCTTGTACCTGCTCACCCCTCCCCTCCCACGTACCCCTCAGAAACTTGTCGTCTGTCTACTCTACTGTATGTTTTCTCTGTTTTCTTCTGCTCAGAACGCTGTGTCGTGTCCACCCACCTCCCTACTTTCTCTTTTTCTCACCCTGTGTCCTTGTTACTAATGTAACTCTTACATAATACGCCTTTGAACCAGTTCTGTCTGTCTGTCTGTCTGTCTGTCTGTCTGTCTGTCTGTCTGTCTGTCTGTCTGTCTGTCTGTCTGTCTGTCTGTCTGTCTGTCTGTCTGTCTGTCTGTCTGTCTGTCTGTCTGTCTGTCTGTCTGTCTGTCTGTCTGTCTGCCTGCCTGCCTGCCTGCCTGCCTGCCTGCCTGCCTGCCTGCCTGCCTGCCTGCCTGCCTGCCTGCCTGTCTGTCTGTCTGTCTGTCTGTCTGTGCAGACAGAATAGAAAACAGCTTGTCATTGAAATCAAAGTCATTCCGCCCTCCCACGTCTCTCCTCCACATTTGGTCTTTCTCTACACAGATCACATCTTAGACAGATCACATCTTAGACAGATCACGTTTAAGCCGTTTACCTCCATGTCTTTAAACTGGTGAGACAAATATTGAACATCGGTGCATCCTAGACTTATCCTAGACAATCCGCATGATATACAACGTCCACCCACGTCTGATGACATTAACTGGTGAATAGTGAAATAAATGGGTGGTGATGGTGGTGGGGTAAACAACTAGATGTGAAATGGTGTGAAGCAGAGACAGAGGGGAATGAGGATGGAGAGGGTGGATGGCCTGGACCTGAAGTTTTCCTTTGGACAAACACATGAAGAGAGAGCTTTAATGGAGGATGAGCAGAACAAAAGCAACAGTGTTTAATAGTTTGTCGCTGCCGGGCATAAACCTTGTATCTCCATATTTCACCTTTTTATGTTATTTCTGTGTAAATTATTATGACCTACTTGATCATATACTACAGTGACACACAAAAGTAGCAAACATAGCTGATCTATACAAGCTCACAATGTTTTGAGTTTGTTATTTAATTTTTTGTTTTTGCTTTCTTGGTTTTATTTTTGAAGAAAAATAATATTTTTTAAAGGACCACTTCACCACTTTTCAACATCTCTTCATATAATTGGTCCTCACTAATGTTCATGATAAAACACCACCATTTTTTCCTACTCAGTCTGTGTCTCATAGGAGGGCTTTGGGCAGTTCGGACACCCGTCCACCAGTGACATCATCATTAGGCAGATTTTTTTTTAAACAAGATTTGTTTTAAAATATATTTAGATTTGTATTATCGTGAGAACGATGGCTTCAACTTTTGCATTGCAACTTTTCAGGAAAAGAAAGCCTGCCGTTTCTATTAGCTTGGATTCACCATCGATGATGTCACTGGTGGACGGGTTTCTGAACTGCCCACAGCCTTCCTATGAGACACAGACTGAGTAGGAAAAAATTGTGGTATTTTATCATGAACATTAGTTAGGACCAATTATAGGAAGAGAAGTTGAAAAGTGGTGAAGTGGTCCTTTAAGAGCTTGTGACTAAATCATAACTACATGGGATCCATTGGAACACATTTTACAGTTTCCTGAAAAGTAACGATTTTGGACATACAAGGTTTCCGCCCGACAGCGACGATATGAAACAGCATTTCTGAGGTAGTCGCCATGACAACACACTCAAACTGGCATTTAATTGGTGCTGTCTGCACTTGTCTGTTTTACCTTTTATCCCCTGCCTCTGTGTACAATATAATTACAATGTGATGTTGTGGGTTTTTGCGTGTACGTACTGTATGCCAGCATAAACATGTCCGCAAGATATGGTTTCATATCATTATTTATTAGTGGTGAAAGTAATGCTTTGGAGTCTTGGCGTATGCATGCATGTGTGTATGTTAGTGTATAGGTACAGTAATTAAGTGGCTGAGTGATGTTACATGTGTGCACAGGCATGTGCTTGTGTGCGTGCACGGGCGTGTGTGCACGCACTTGTGCACGCTTGTGTGTATTGTCTTTTTTTAAACATTATGTTATTAGGATTTTTTTTTATTTACAGGGAATTTAAAAAAAGAATATACCAAAAACAAAACAGTACAGGAAATTAAGAAGAAAGAGAAAAAACATTTGGCTGATGACTATATCACACTCCAAGGGCAACACAAGCAACATCACAAACCAATCGTAACAAACATTTTTGATGTATTAAAAAAAAGAAGACATAGGGGGGGCGGCATAACATTGAATTCACTCACTTCAGTCCACCAAGCATGTCAATAATGGGTGACCAGATCTTCTGAAATAGGGGTTCCGTTTTTGACAAAGTGAATATAATTCTTTCTAGATGCAGCACTCCTCCCAACACATGGTCTTGAGGTTGCTTTTCCATTGTTCACCTCACATCCTCGGTAACCCTCAAGTTATCTGAGGACATGGGATTTGTGTTGTCCTCACATCCTCATCACTGCACAGTAAAATCCCGTAAGGGATGCACCCTGAAGGGATTTGACTGTTAACACCGGATTTTATTATGTACCCGAGAAGATTAGCCTCCAAAAAGGTATCTTATTGGTCTAAGCCATGAGGGCTCTTGTTATCTTATATTTATAATGCAACACACTGGATAAAATACATACTGTAGTTTCTTTCCATTTTATATCACAACAGCAGACAGCAGGATTCCAGAGCTGAGCTGAATGCAACGCTGCAAGGAAAGTAAATTCCAACAGCCTTGGCTGTGAGGCTATTTAAGGATTTCAATAACTGTATTGTAGTATCAAAGCTAGGCCATAATGAAACCCCTGTGCACCGTGGGCTTACAGCAAAGCACCGCTTAGAGCAGAGCACTCTACCTGGGTGCCGTGGCCCACTGGTGGGCCATGAGGAAATTGCCAGTGGGCCCCCAAATAATTGGCAAAGCACTATAGTCTATGATTTTAATAATACGAAAAAAGAAAACAAATGTCATGGTGTTATTTCGCCCCTTTCCATCGTGATACCAATATATAGGAACTTAATAAACTACGTTAGTTGCATCGAATCCAATAAACGGGAACACAATCGTTTGATTGATCATTAAAATAGACACGTTCGCGGCCCATCCATCTGACCACTTATAACACGGTAGTCGTTCAGATGGGTCTCTTGAATGTCAACATTTTCAAGAGGGCCCTGATCCAGAAAAGGTT
This sequence comes from Electrona antarctica, assembly GCF_951216825.1. Classification (NCBI taxonomy): domain Eukaryota; kingdom Metazoa; phylum Chordata; class Actinopteri; order Myctophiformes; family Myctophidae; genus Electrona; species Electrona antarctica. The sequence goes on from NC_136792.1 coordinate 28,292,476, forward strand.
GAGAACCACTCGCAGTGACTGTGAGGTTCATCGTTGTAATTCGTTATTTGTCAGGCACTAAACTTGGAATCCCCAATCTTTTTTAATTTGAATTAGATCTGTGATCCCAGCTGTACAGTGTCCCAACTATTTAAGCTGCATGGTACACTGTGTGCAGAGTGAACCCACACTATCACACTCAGACCCAAATGTAAAGTTGGAGCTGATCTTTCATTACAAAGATACAGTGGGTGTCCTTGATGGAAAGATGCCATCTTTAACACAACACAGACCGAATCAGAGTCAGCTGTGCATTCCTGTGAGGTGAATTCACTCCACATGTCCGATGAGAAGCGCATGCATGCACGCACGCACGCACGCACGCACGCACGCACGCACGCACGCACGCACGCACGCACGCACGCACACACACACACACACACACACACACAAACATGCTTTCCCTGACTATGACTAAGTCTGCAGTTGATAAGATAGGGTTCTGTTGCACGGCTACAGACAGATAGGATACTTGTGACCGTTGACAGGAAGCAAAATTGGGATATAGGTTGGCGTGGCTTCATGCCTCTGTGTGTGTGTGTGTGTGTGTGTGTGTGTGTGTGTGTGTGTGTGTGTGTGTGTGTGTGTGTGTGTGTGTGTGTGTGTGTGTGTGTGTGTGTGCGTCTGTGCAAAGTTTGTCATTTCTTGTCTGAATGCTAACGCTCGTCCCAGTCTCAAACGTTGGACAACTTCTTTGCCAAATTCAGCGTTTTCCTCGATGAATGCTTCTTGTCACTCATGGACTGTGTGGTCTCTTGTGTTGTGTTGTGTGTGAATGCCCATAGGGAGAGAAAAAAGAGAGGAGCCCTACTGTAGGTCGGACTGCATTCTGCCACTTGGTCAGCAGAATAGACAGAGGGGTGACTGTACTGGCTGGCACCATTGTGTAAGGGGTGAATGAAGGCCCTGTTACAACTTACAAGCATACAAACACATAGAGTTAATTTATATTGCGCTGCTTTCTACTCATCAGTGCAGGTCGAACAGCATTCCAGTAATTGACTTATAGTGCATTAGTGGAATTTGACTTACATGTCAGTCCAGAATCAGCCCAACAAAGCAGAAATGGAGAGAGAAGGGTTTCCCATCTGGGACGCCATAGCTCAGGGTACATCCTGTATGCTATCAGTTTCAGATGTTTCTAAAATGAATGATGCCGTGAAGCTAGACAGTTCATTCTCAGTGTTAATTTCTTATTATTTTGTTACTCAAAGAGTGTACAAATGTATCCAAATGGTATGGACCTGTAATATTTGGGTACAAAAACATTCTCAGAGTACACCACTTGACCCCTATTCAAATGTAACCTACCAAATCTGCGCGCATGCCATGGTATGTTTGTGACACAGTCTTAAACTGTAGAATGGGTCATGATGACTCATCCGCAACAACAGTGAACCCTGTGACATTTTATATGTTCAGGAGAATGTGCTGTCCTACATTGTGTGTGTGTGCGTGCGTGCGTGCGTGCGTGCGTGCGTGCGTGCGTACGTACATTTGACGGGGGCTGGGGGCCTGCAGAGTGTGGATAGATGACTCACAGTGTGTAGGTGCAGGAGAAATGGATTAGTTTTGTGGACCCACTGGCTTTTTCTTCACTGCATACTGTAGAAACAGAGAATTCACACAAACGTGAAATCCATTTATCTATGGTATACCTGTCTGTCCTCTGTCTGTCCTCTGTCTTCCTGTCTGTCTCTCCTCTCTGTCTGTCTGTCTGTCTGTCTGTCTGTCTGTCTGTCTGTCTGTCTGTCTGTCTGTCTGTCTGTCTGTCTGTCTGTCTGTCTGTCTGTCTGTCCGTCCGTCCGTCCGTCCGTCCGTCCGTCCGTCCGTCCGTCCGTCCGTCCGTCCGTCCGTCCGTCCGTCCGTCCGTCCGTCCGTCCGCCCGCCCGCCCGCCCGCCCGCCTGCCATATGGCTGTCTGTCTGTCCTTCTGTTCGTTCCATGTCCATCTATCTATACCCACTGTACATTTCAATATTCCTCTCTTCTTTGAGCATTTTCATGTGATCCTGTTCTAGGTGTGAGTAGATGTGTAGTCTGGTGCAATGTCTACATGGAATCTACATTATGGCACTTAACAAACTGAAACACACACACACACACACACACACACACACACACACACACACACACACACACACACACACACACACACACACACACACACACACACACACACACACACACACACACACACACACACACACACACACACACAGAAGATGACTTCATTTACTGTGACTGCACTTCAGTGGTATGAGATCATACTGCAGTATGTTTGTTCACTGATGGTCAAGGGCTGCCTCTTTCTAATGTTTCGTCTACCTGTTTCATGGTTTGCTTTCAGACACACAATCAAAGTCGGCTCATACTTACAGACTATAGAGTAGACCATGTTCGTTTGACCACAAAGTCTAATTTATCATTAATGTCAACTGCTATGCCATGACATCATGGTTTGGTGGATGGAAGCCATCTTGAATAATTGACAGTAGACATCTGCAGTACGACGAGGACTTTGATGATGTGACAGTGACTTCATACGTCTGCCTCCTCACAGGACGTGCTGTCAGTATCTGCAGGGTGTGGCCAAAAACTACTTTGGAGAAAGAGAAAGAAAATCTGTTCAACATTGTTTTCATGTTATGTCACCGGTGGCGAGGAGTATAAAGGTTGAAAGCATTTAAAAATGTGTGACTTTCCTCCACGTATGGCTATTATAGCCAGAGGACTTTGGATCCATGCAATAACAGCTTTGACAAACTTGGTAAAATTTGTGTAGCACAATAAGACAAATTCAAAATGCTTCACATAAGGCATGATGCGTATAAAAAAATGAAAGAAAGAGATATAGCAAAAATAAAAGTCAAAGTGCAGTTATGGCTTGTTATGGCCAGCCATAATATTTTTGTAGTTATATTAAAGGGGAATTCCACTCATTTTCAACATTTTACTATGTCATTAATATAGAGCTGTTGTGTGGAAATAATAAAAAGTCCCCCCATTCTGTGTTTCCTAGAACTGGAGTTCTGAAGAAAAAATCATTAACATGGTGAAACACATCTTGATGACATCATCAGGATGTGTTAATGATTTTTTTCAGACCTCTATGCCCCTTTAATTGTATGTTATTTTGTTTTCCTGTGTTGTGAGGTGGAGACTTGTGAGGTGGAGACTGAGTCCTGTTGAGTCCTGTTGATTGACAGACACCTGCCTGTGACACATTCATGATACTGATCACTTGAGACTGCCAGCTGCATGCTGTGGCACACTGGGCAAGACCTACGCTGTCACTGTATCCACACTTAGGCATCTGCCGTCTAGGTGCGGCAATTTTCCGCTCAGAGCAGGCGTCTCTTCCTGGTTTTTAGACAGCTGGGACCGAGGCCTTAGGTTGTGACCAGGCTGGGACCGAGGCCTGAGGTTGTGACCAGGCTGGGACCGAGGCCTTAGGTTGTGACCAGGCTGGGACCGAGGCCTGAGGTTGTGACCAGGCTGGGACCGAGGCCATAGGTTGTGACCAGGCTGGGACCGAGGCCTTAGGTTGTGACCAGGCTGGGACCGAGGCCTTAGGTTGTGACCAGGCTGGGACCGAGGCCTTAGGTTGTGACCAGGCTGGTACCGAGGCCTTAGGTTGTGACCAGGCTGGGACCGAGGCCTTAGGTTGTGACCAGGCTGGGACCAAGGCCTTAGGTTGTGACCAGGCTGAGACCGAGGCCTTAGGTTGTGACCAGGCTGGGACCGAGGCCTTAGGTTGTGACCAGGCTGGGACCGAGGCCACTGCTGTGGGGATAGGCCTTAGGTTGTGGCCAGGCTGGGACCGAGGCCTTAGGTTGTGACCAGGCTGGGACCAAGGCCTTAGGTTGTGACCAGGCTGGGACCGAGGCCTTAGGTTGTGACCAGGCTGGGACCGAGGCCTTAGGTTGTGACCAGGCTGGGACCGAGGCCTTAGGTTGTGACCAGGCTGGGACCGAGGCCTTAGGTTGTGACCAGGCTGGGACTGAGGCCTTAGGTTGTGACCAGGCTGAGATCGAGGCCTTAGGTTATGGCCAGGCTGGGACCGAGGCCTTAGGTTGTGACCAGACTGGGACCGAGGCCTTTAATTAGGTTGTGACCATGCTGGGACCGAGGCCTTTAATTAGGTTGTGACCAGGCTGGGACCGAGGCCTGAGGTTGTGACCAGGCTGGGACCGAGGCCTGAGGTTGTGACCAGGCTGGGACCGAGGCCTTAGGTTGTGACCAGGCTGGGACCGAGGCCTTAGGTTGTGACCAGGCTGGGACCGAGGCCTTAGGTTGTGACCAGGCTGGGACCAAGGCCTTAGGTTGTGACCAGGCTGAGACCGAGGCCTTAGGTTGTGACCAGGCTGGTACCGAGGCCTTAGGTTGTGGCCAGGCTGGGACCGAGGCCACTGCTGTGGGGATAGGCCTTAGGTTGTGACCAGGCTGGGACCGAGGCCTTAGGTTGTGACCAGGCTGGGACCGAGGCCTTAGGTTGTGACCAGGCTGGGACCGAGGCCTTAGGTTGTGACCAGGCTGGGACCGAGGCCTTAGGTTGTGACCAGGCTGGGACCGAGGCCTTAGGTTGTGACCAGGCTGGGACCAAGGCCTTAGGTTGTGACCAGGCTGAGACCGAGGCCTTAGGTTGTGACCAGGCTGGTACCGAGGCCTTAGGTTGTGGCCAGGCTGGGACCGAGGCCACTGCTGTGGGGATAGGCCTTAGGTTGTGACCAGGCTGGGACCGAGGCCTTAGGTTGTGACCAGGCTGGGACCGAGGCCACTGCTGTGGGGAATTGGCCATCTTCACAGATTGGTTGGCTCTGATGACACCTGAGCAGTGGATTGGATGTTGGCCAGTTGGCCACACCCAATCTACTATAAAGCTCCTTCACAATACAAACAATTCTGA
>NC_136792.1:28302422-28342422 GCF_951216825.1 Electrona antarctica
TAGAATCCCCGGACCGGCACGTTAAAATTACCACCACTGAAGTGCCCTTGAGCAAGGCATTGCACCCCAACCATGAAATGTTCTATGAGCAGGGCGTGGCTGTAAACAAGCATCTCGAGCTTAGTCCACTTACCCTGGGTAAACAAAGAACTTTGCTTTGCTTTGCTTTGCATCGTTTCATGTGAAAGCACCATAACTCCCCACATTCATCCCTAAATGCCTAAACATAATACTAAACTAAACCTTTTCATAATGTATAACTCTATAAATGTTTTAATCATGAAAATTAGTCCTTTCCTCATGTTAGGGTCCCCCCTAACAATGTCTCCATTTGTTTTATCCTTGCGGGAATCATCCCCACAAAGATAGTAAAGCATGCTATACGCACGCGCGCGCGCACGCACGCACGTACGCACGCACGCACGCACGCACGCACGCACGCACGCACGCACGCACGCACGCACGCACGCACGCACGCACGCACGCACGCACGCACGCACGCACGCACGCACGCACACACACACACACACACACACACACACACAAACACACATAGAAAGAGAGAGAGACCCAGTTTCTTTCCAACACTCAGATTTTTGCTGTCAGCTATGTGAGAGGAAGTGAAGCTATCAATGTTTCCTGTTGGAATGTCCAGCTTACTGTCTTCCCTGGTGTATATATGTATGTGTGCATACAGTACATGTGTCTATACATGCGTGGGTGTGTATAGCATGTTTTACTGTCTTTGTGGGAGGATAGTAAAACCCCATGAGGGACTGTTCTGGTCCCCATGTGAAAAGTTTTTTTAATGCTAATTTGTTTTAGAGTTAATTAGTTATATTAGTTAAATTAGTTATAATTATGAAAATATTCTAGAATCAGACATGCAGATGTGTGTACGACACCGTCTTTATGTAGATCTTATATAATTATATGCTTTTTATGCATGCAGCCTCCCCACCCACCCACCCACCCACACACTTTATTTTATTATACTTGTGAAGACATCATCGTTTTAGGTTGCCGAATGCATGAATGCCATTTTAACACTATACCTAAAGCCAAAAACAAGCTCAACGTTGCAGTGCAACGTGTTGTGAGCTTGTTGATCTGCTATTTTTGGGATTGTAACACCGGCTTGCAATTAAATCTAAATCAGGCATCATTCCAACCACAAACCCTATAAACCTAACCTCTAAATGTCTAATCTTCCCCCCCTCCCCCCAACCTGAATCTTTTCCTAATTTTGTATGCCTAACCCTAAAAGCCATAAACACACTAGAGCACACTTGATGGATAAAGGCATGGAGGATAAACCGCATAGAGTTCTGATGTGATCTTGTGCAAACCTGGCATTCCTAAGGAAATGAACAGCAGCACCATCATGTGTAACATCAGGACATACGGATTGTCTGTCAATTCTTCATCAACTATCTCTTTACAAATTCCAAGATTCTAAGGAATCGTGTACGTACAACAGACAGACCTGCTGTACCCACTTTTAGAGGAAAGCTTTCGTGCACATACTAGCGATGCAAGTCCAATATGTTATTTATTCTTCCTGACTACACTAGTATTCTGTGTGATAGATAGCCCTTGTGATGGTAACCACTTTCAACCTGGTTTACCAACTTTGGGCATGCCATTAGTCTGAGTTAAGCGGCAGATTTCAGTTTGTAATAATAAGTGGTTCTTTAAGCAGCTTTGAGTAGAGTAATTAGTTGACTTGATGAGCGCAGTGAGGCGGAGGGGGGTCATAAGGGCGGGTGGTGTTTCAGGATGACTAGACTGCAATCACAGTTGGAGGCTAGATAAAAGCAGGCCACCCTCTGATGGTAAGGCTGATGCAGGGCTTTATGAAAGACTACTCACAACTTGAACAGCAATTCACTTAGGCCTAGTTCACACCTACACAACAAATGTTCGGTCCGTGTGTGATGCCTGATTGCTTTTTGAGTGCTGCTCCAATTCATTTTCAATGGGAGTCACATGGTTTGACCAAACATTTTTGTTTGATGAGGGGGGAGCAATCAGCAATCAGCGATCAAACACAAATGTTTGATCAAACCATGTGACTCCCATTGGAAAAGCATTGTGGTGCCCCAAAAAAACAAAAAAAACGACCAAACATTGCTTGATTGGTGTTTGGTACGTGTGAATGAGGCCTTAGAATAAGAGAGACAGTAAACCAAGGAGAGAGGACAGACATGCAATCCAATTGATTTATAACTCAAGCTCACACGGAATACATGGTCTGTGCACTTGCCTCGGTACCCATGGGCTTTTATTTATTTCCGGCTACCTGTGCACTGGCTGAGCCACCAGGCACCCCAATAATGGTCAATAGAACAGAAATTACAGTTATTATATCAAAGACGAACTTTCTGATAATTGGAGCCATAACTTACAATAATTATAGTCAAAGAAACATGTTGAGGCAGGCTTTCGAGATACTTTCACACATTTGAAATGCAATAGATTTTCATAAATCATTTTTGGGCTGCCTGCACAATGTGCACATGTCTGTTGATGATGTGCCCTCTACTGGTTAAAAGTCAAAATATCCAAGTTAGTTGATAGTGGTTTTGCAAACATCCAGCATACAGTATACTCGATTATGTGCCAACCTTTCCATTTATTGAGGCTCCTATATCCAGCTTTTGGTGTGTGTGCGCAAACTTTGTCCTACATGAACATTAAATTCCCATTGGCAATGAATAGACAATTTTACGTCATAGTGTCTGAGCAAATAGACATAGTGTCTATTTTACATCATGATGATGTACGATGATAAGAGCACCCCTCACTTCACACAGGTGTGATCTTTTTGTATTAGTAATATCTTCCAGATCCATGGAGGCATTATCTGGCTAGCTTTGGGAAGGGGCCTAATTTGATAGGTCTGAACACTGCTGTGAATCATTGCTAACAAACTCAGCCAATAATGAAGTCAGCCATCACCAATTTCTTTACACTAACTTGGTTTTGTTCTCACTCTGGCATATAAACCCCCTCTGCTATGTTGTGCCTTCATACCCCATCTATTGCAGCATGGCACATATAATGACATCATCACTTTGGGGCATCCAGCCAATGGGAAACCACAGGGGGCAAGTGAAACGCGGGTCACTGCACTGATGTCAGCCAATCAGAAGAAGGCAGGGGGCCTGTAACCATAGCAATGAGCCTGGGTTCAAACATGCGTACGTGTGGCAGATGCCCCCTGTGTGGGTCCCATATGCACTCACAGACATAACTGAATGCATCATATCATGTGGGTGACTGAAGTATGCATGATGACAGAACATTATAACAGACTGTATTACAATGGAACTAGGACAGTGATTCTCAACCCTTTCATTGATCCCACAGTTTGATGTGCATTAGGCCATGGACATGGGCCATTTGATATAATAGTTCTCTGGGACCCCAATCTACATCGGCAATGCAAAATCCATGTGTTCATTTAACTCTGAAAGTGTACAAATGGAACCAAGACCCATTTGGACCCTGACGGTCCTCATGCTGAGAACAATGCAGTGAACTAGGAGAAGGTCAACCTACTCAGCCTTGTAAAGTATAAAGACGTAATCATACTTCTATGACCTATGGCCTATATACTTAATGCCATACAACAAATATAGTCAAACCATCAGGGTTTAATTTATCTCTGAGATAGTGTACAATGGCCCAAAGTTAACCCCTTGAACCCCAGCGTCCCTATTCTGGGGGTGAACGTTCTACACAAATAGTCAATCTGCAAGCTGTATAGAGTCAGTGAGAGAAAACAGTTGGAGCTTGGGGGCTTGGTATACAGTACAGTAGACTAGAGCCCTTGGGAATCCGGTCAACTAAGTATAGAGTTTAAATGGTTAAATGAACACCGAGAATGTTACTGTGCATGCATTAACTGTGGATTGTTTAGACACTAGATATAGACAATAGAAAGTAGTACACATTTTGTACCATTGTCAATTCCAGTTCCACTGACACAGTGCTATGGTAATGATAGGGCAGAGAGAGCACGGCTGCTCTCGTGCTGCTCTCTGCGAGGGCGGATGAGTAGAAGAGGGTGGCGGGAGGCAAGGACATGAAGCAGAACGTGCTATTGAGTTGGAGAAGAACAGATCATAGTGATTGAGTCAGGTTGAGTCAGGCATGATGGTGAGAAAGAGTCTTGCAAAGGTCAGTGTGTTTAGAGGGTTCTTTTCAAATGCCAGCTTTACCTTCGATAACTGAATAGGTGATTACCTCAGAACGTTGAATCACACTGCAGAGAGGGGGGGGGGGGAGAGAGAGAGAGAGAGAGAGAGATAGAGAGAGAGAGAGAGAGAGAGAGAGAGAGAGAGAGAGAGAGAGAGAGAGAGAGAGAGAGAGAATAATTATCACAGAATAAAATAACATTACGTTTCTGTTCAAGCACACATTATAATACAGTATAACATTATACAGACAGTATGATATATAATTATATTATAGAGATTACACTGGGCTTGAGTCTTGAGAAGGTGTCCATGTTCATCTTTTTCTATAATGCTTTTAGTTGTTTTCTTTGTCTGTTTTCTTTTTGTCAAAAGAAATGAAACAAACAAGCAAACAAGCAAACAAACAAACAAACAAACAAACAAACAAACAAAGACAACATATCATGTATGTAGAGTGTGTCTACAAGGCACAAGGCATTGCAATTCCTGTCTTGTAAATAAAACCGTAGGACTTGATGTCATCTCCTCCCTCTCCATTGACACTTTTTTATTGTCCTGTCATTACCATGGTGAGGAATCATCTGACCCCTGCATTCCCGACCGCTGTCGTTTGACTCTATACGCACAGTTGTTAGCGCCATTGTTTGTTAATGAATTCTCTGCATTGTAGCGCTACTCGTCTTTGCTCAGCGCTCACCCTAACAAATGCCACTGTCATCTGAGCTGTTCCACGGCACTGGAACACCTCTATATTCCTTCCTTCACTTCAGCCTTTGTGTTGACTTCTGAGAGTTTCTACAGCATATCTTTAATTGAGAAGCATATTCTGTCTTATCTTGTTCCTATTTTTGAGTGGTGTAAACCACTCCTACAACTGGCTTTGTTGTGCAGAAAAAATGAGCATGGTTGCTATGTTCACCCTGTTCACCCGGGTGTGATTTCATTACATCAGACGTTAGTGCAGAAAAAATGAGCATGGTTGCTATGTTCACCCTGTTCACCCGGGTGTGATTTCATTACATCAGACATGATTTCATTACGTCAGACAGGCCTTACACCACTCAGTTCACACGGGTGTGATTTTTTATTAACATATGCACCATATGTAGACCTTAAGTGTATAATTTCATCATATTCTTTTTGAACTAGTCTATGACTTATGCTTAACTTTCTTTCTCTATATTCTTTACCCATATGACTCCTAGGCTGTTGGAGCTTGTACAAACTTCTTTGTAAACTTCTGAATGTGACAATAAAGTTGAAATTGAAGTCCAATGGTAAAAAGTAAAAACACTTCCACCAATATGGCAAGCCATATGGCTACCAGTGATTCTCAAACTGGGCTCTGTAGGCTGTAAATATTTCTTAATTGTATTCAAACAACAACAACAACATTTTAACGATTTGGTTTGTGTATGCATTTATCTTCTTCTATCTATAAATGCACCATGTCTCTGTCTGTACGTGTGTAATCCACGTAACTCGAGCACAGTGGGTGGGGCATGCATTTCCGGTTGTCCAGAACCAGCACAAAAGCCCATGCGTCCTCTAAAAATTGTCCATTCATTCAATGGCATTTAAACATACTCAAACGCATGCACACACGACACGTGCATGCAAACACACACACATCACACACACACACACACACACACACACACACACACACACACACACACACACACACACACACACACACACACACACACACACACACACACACACACACACACACACACACACACACACACACAAATATGCTTTTATATATTTTACATACCGGTATGCTTTTTTTATCATAGGCTTTTATGGAAATTGCTCTCAGGAACAGCTCAACTGATTTGGTCGTACGTGTGATGTCATTGGTATCACCCTACTTTGTATAATTCCTCCCCCTCTTCAGTCTTCAGTTCCAAATGTGCATTTCCACTTTGTTTACAATGTCCGCCATTGTTGATTTTCCAAGGGCATGGAATGGAAACAAGCCTGGGTTTATCTATCATCAGTATTATAATGACTCAAATATCAAATAATTGTCTCCACCAGGCCGAAGGCATGGGGAGAGAGTATGTTTTGCACTCCGTCCGTCCGTCCGTGTGTCCGTCCGTGTGTCCGTCCGTCCGTGTGTCCGTCTGTGAACAGCTAATCTCCGGCACAGTTAACCCGGTCGATGAACCTCTGCCCCAAAATTTTCAGAACGGCCTGTTATAGCGCCACCAGGAGGCCGCAAATCATGAACACATCGTGTGATTTCCGTGAAATTGCGCACGCACATTCCCACTAGGCCGAGGAAGAAATGCCACGTGAACATTTTCAACTCAGCCTCATGGTGGTGCTATAACTGGCCGAAAAGTGTTTTTACCTCCAACTGCACGGATTTGTGGATAACTTTGTATGCCAACTCCCTAGAGGCCAAGGAAAAACCTTTGCCTGGAATTTTTCACATCTGCTCTTTATAGCGCCACCAGGAGGCCGACATATGTAAAGCACATTTTCTAATATTACTCCTTCAGATGTTATCCAAATTTCACGCAAATCGGTACACATGCTCTCCATAGTCATGTGATCAAGACGGGTTTGTTTGATTTCTCATAATCCACCTTCATTGGCTACGATTGGCTTCTAAACTTTTCAGGAGTAGCCCGCTTTGTACCCGTTTTGTACAAATCGCCACAACTACTCAGCGCAGCGTCCGATTGCGGTGAAACTGTGCATGCATATTCCCACCAGGCTGAGGAAGAAATGCCACTTGACAGTTTTCAAATCAGCCTCATGGTGGCGCTACAACAGGCCAAGCCGTGTCACACACACACACACACACACACACACACACACACACACACACACACACACACAAAACATGTTTATATTACATAAACATTTTGCCAAACATCACACACTCCTATCCTCCTGGTGGAGACCTGTGCCCAGAAGGGCACTTTTTCTAGTTTGCATATGAGTTCCCCCACCACACCAGGCCATTGTGGTACTGCAGCTAAAACTGCTTCAGAAGCCAGAAAGAAATGACATGGACAGTGGACTGGTTACATCAAAGTGGTAATTTAGGCTCAAACCATTAGAAATACGTTTGAGGGACATAAACAATATATTCAATATTAAAACCAGTTTTAAAATGCATGTTGTAGTTTATTTTAAATTGACTAGACCTGTGGGCACTGGCCTACTTGGTAATGATGATAATCAGGAATACATACCCCACCCTATGCAATACCCGTTTAACCATCTGTCCCTATATACAAGTTTAATGTGTGTTTAGTCGCTAACACAAACATTAAATGCCATTACAATAAAGAGTTTAATCTTTGTCTGTTTGTTTTACATCACCATTACATCACCTAATCATATAGCAACATATGTTAGACTTTAAATATGTTAGACTTTAATATATTAGCGCCCCTCACTTCACACAGGTGTGATTTTTAATATCTATTCTCCAGGGTGGGAATCCTCTCAGGATCCCACCTTCTATATCCTTTTTGGGGATTTTTGGGTTAAGGTTAGTTTTAACATAGTTTTACTGAGGTCAGGGTTAGGATCAGGGTCAGCAGTATGGTCTTCATTCTCTCAACTTCAGTGTTCTATGTTTGTAGTGCCCAAAGTCCTGTACTAAAGGCACTGTGTGGTATACTGACGGCAAAGAGGTGTTCAGACGTGTGCTGATAAACTGAAGTCCAAACTGTTCGTTGTGTTCACATTTATTAGCTGATCTGTCACCTCAACATACAATAAATACTTAAATAAACAATCAAACGTCCAAAATATTACAGACCACAGCTCCTGTTGCACAGTTGAAAAACATTGTGCCTCTGCCAATCAGCAACACCTGCTGCTTTATTGGGGCCCATTAAATACCCAAGCAACCTGGGTCTAGCCCACGCCCTGTGGTGACGTCATCAAATGAGTACTACAATACTACTAGACAATATAGACATCATATGGCTCTTACACCAGCCCCTTAATTGCTAATGGCAGAAGACAGTGCAATTATTAAAAATCAATTTACAAAGAGCCATGGAAAACAAAACACCAAACAAAATCAAAATACAAACAATACATTTGAAATAGATCAGGAAATGTACATTCATCATTAGAAAATCCACATTTAAAATCATTTCATCGGTATCTTACTGGCTTCATAAAAAAGTCATACTTTAGTTTGGGTCTTTGTTGCCAGCCCCTGTATGGCCACAAGTTGATGTAGAAGGCCTACCAATGAAAGTTCAAACTCGCATAGCCCATTGTATTTGGCAGTTCATTATCTCAACTTCTCAAGGCTCTCCATCTCTTCCTTTCCTGCGTGTTGCAGACAGTGTGAACAATATGCGCCCAATGCGCCTGTCACAGTTCTGGTTTAGTGCCCTATACACAGGCAACCGAAAATACAGGCCTTTCACCCTATAGAAAGTCTGTCTCTCGGTGCCCCTTTCCCCCATTACTGCTCCAGTGCTTGCCCACACGTAGCAATACGAAACAGGAACAATGCAGTTGTCATGTAGGATAGCCTTGTTCTGAAACGTGTGGTGACGTGGCTCTGTTATCAGTGGAGTGCACAGATAGACACTAGGGGGTGCTAGAGCACCCCTTGCCCTTTTGGCAATGTGCCCTTTTGAAAAATAAAAACATTTTTTTTGTACAGTGTACACTGTACAGTATGTGGACCATGGTGACATTGATCAATTCTTGATAAAAATATTCTAATATATTATTTAGGCCCCAAAATCTTCCACACGCTACACAAAGTGCCCTTTTTTCACTTGAGCACCTGCCCCTCTAAATGTCTGTGCACGCCACTGTCTGTTATGTGTCGGGGACTCGGGATGTCATGTCGGCACTGTGACGCTGTCGCAGAACATACCACCACTGCGTCCGCTGTGCGGTCTGGTCCAGACCGTCCAGTCTTGATGATCTCGGCTGCATAGCTGCTGTTTAAGTGCCGATGTTCCCACCGGTATAAGCGCTCCTATAGCTCCGACCGACCGGGTGGCAATCGATCACCTCCAGTACAGCAGCTGGCTTGCAGAAGATCGCTGCCGATGTTCCCGACAGCAGAAGCCCCAGCTCCAGCTCCGGGTTGCAACAATCACATCCAAACATTTGCAGAAACTCGCTGCAGCCGTGTCCATCTGTACAGTGTCCACACCTGCTAGGACCATTTGATCACACCCTGATCAATAGACATAGCACAGATATGATGGATCAATATTACTACCAATCATTTCATATAAAGTGGTGTCAAATCACAAGAGTCAACATAAGGAGAAATCCTTTCAGGTTCTGTAAACTTTTACAATAATTAATAGACACATGCATTCAGCCTGATAAACATATTGTTTATATGAAAAACATTTACAGTAATGTTATAATATGATGTTATTATTGTGTAATGTAATTTTTTCAAAATACAGTTTTCTCTAACATGAGTAATTCAATTAACAAATTAACAAAAAGCAGAATAATTTGAGTTTATCTGACACAGTGGATGGTTTAGATTAGATTTAAAACATAATGTCACACAGGTCTGGTAAGATCTGTCCTGCTTTCAGAGCCCCTTGAAGCATGGCACTTTCCTAGCTTTGCGGATGTAGAGCAGAGGATGAACCAATCCTGACATCACAGTTATTATATATGCTATTATAGTAACTGGGCTTGAATACTTGAATAGTACAAACAGAAGAAAGATAATATAGCTCATTGTAGTCACTACCATTACTATCAAGCTGATCAGAATAATGTTAAAAGCCCTTCTCTTCATGTTGTTTCCCTTCCTACTGTCCCTCTGTCCTTCTCCTGGTCCAGGCTGTTTCAGAGCTCTGAGGACAGAGAAGCAGCAGAAAGACACCACAGAAATGCACACAATGTAAAAGCCCAGTAAGATGTATATCACCACTGTGATTGACCTTAAAATAAACAAGCTGAAGGCAAACACCATCAGCCAGACAACGCAGCAACAGGCCACCCTGTACCAAAGAGCTTTGTACCTGAGCAACACAACAGGGTGAACCACTGCTATGTAACGTTCCACACATATACTACACTGGAACGATGGAACCGAGAAGAAGAAAATACAAACAATAATGTCATAAGCAATGTCAAAAATAAAGATGCCTGTGAAGAACCATGCAAAGTAAAAGACAAAGGCCAGTGAAGAGATGATCGCAGATGCAGTCAAGTTGAGATAAAAGAACTCTGAGGCTATCGTCCCACCAGCTCCACTCATGATCAGCCACACAACGTAGCTGTTGGTGGGGAGACCCAGGATGAGGTAGATAGAGGACATAGCAATTATTACTTCTGGGGGCATGATGGAGGAGTTGGTGCCACTTCCCAGTGTGTCATTCATCTTAAGACTCTGTTTGCCCTGTAACCTGTTCAGAAGAGCAAGACATAATGGCTGGATTTGAGTGCAGTTGACTGCATGCATACCGTATAACAATGGCTCAACCAAAAATTGCCAACAACTCGTCTCAACATTGTACTGAAAACAACAACTATTCAAATGAACAATGAACACATGGTTAAAGTAATCTCACGTTTTGGATGCCAGCAGAGTGTCTCAGATCTCGGAGTCGGGTGTTTTGGTGAAGTCTCTTCTTCAGTCACTGTTTTCCTGATGCCACATCCTCCAAATGATGTAGTCTTTGCTTTTCCTCCTCTAACCATTCCTGTCTCTGCTCCTCCTATCACTGTTTTGCTTGTTGTACACCTGGCACCTGCACATATCAATATCTTTATGCAAACTTTGTCCATGCTTGGATAAGCACGGGAAATGTGCTGATAATTTGTTTATCCAACACCCATATAACCTTTACTGCCTGCCTTAAGGGTTGATGACATTGATTGATTGAATATTTTATTAGTCTGTGTAAACAGCACAAGTTATAAAAGTCCACAACGTCCACTGTTCATCTACCGCGTCCACCACCCTCTAGTTTGTTGGAGCCATGTGTGTCGAAAGAGGGGCAGAACAATTTACACTGGGGGAGGAAGTGCGCCGGAAGTGTGGAAGGGACACTACGTCACGCTGCCACTCAAGTGACTACTGGCCAATCACAGCGTATCTTTTCTGGGACAGACCTGAACATGCCCTCTGTGACGCACGCTCATGCTTCGGAATCTCGGGAAAATGTTGCCCTCCCTTGAGCACTATACGCTCCAGAGCCAGAAGGGGCGTCTACCTTTATATGTCTATACACTGACACCACGCCCAAAAACGTCACATCCGGTTTTAGCCTGGGGTAAGAATTGCCAATGCAACTTGGTCCAATCCTTAATCACATACGGACAAACATCTATGCCGATGCTATCTAACTTGCGGAGGTAGCGTGCCTTGTTTACGGGCAACAGATCTTTCAACGTATGGCATTGCAAATACGTTTGATAATCGCTACTCTGCTCAATATTGTTTTGAAAATGCCGCAAATTGCATTGCAGTGAACGAGCGCAAATCACAACTTCCCCCGGTGGTAGGCGGAGTCACAGTTTGAGGCGCTGTTTACGCGCCGTGGTGTCAGTGTATATGGAATGTATGGAATGCATATGCTAATAAAAAACAACGTAATACTTCCTACGGTTAATATGAGCATCAAAGCAATATTTTAAATACTTTTTATTAGCATATGGACACATGGACATATGACATCATCAACTTGCGACAGGAGCAGTTCCTATTGAGTGAACGATTCTCTTTTTCTGAAAAAAATAAAATATTGAAGGTGTTTTTATGTTTTAATTTTAGTTATAGAGGGCAAGTATAATGTTTTAAGGCATATTTGTCTTATTAGCCAGGGATCCTTATTGTTGCATGTAAACACTTGCTAATAGGTTATACAAATAAACTGACATTCAAATGATGAGTAATGTG
Organism: Electrona antarctica; assembly: GCF_951216825.1. Classification (NCBI taxonomy): domain Eukaryota; kingdom Metazoa; phylum Chordata; class Actinopteri; order Myctophiformes; family Myctophidae; genus Electrona; species Electrona antarctica. The sequence goes on from NC_136792.1 coordinate 28,314,510, forward strand.
CAGCTCCGTGATACAGAAGCCAGTAAGCCACACAATGTTTTTTCAATGCAAAATTCATCCCCCAAATCAACATGTTTGAACTGAAGCGAGACTCATTGGAGCTGCTGTTATTATCGTTGCCACGACAACATGTAACATTAAAGAGGTACAACCCACATACCAAACCAGCCGCTCTACAAGCTCACAACATGTCGCATCGCAACGCATTGTGATCTTGTAGATCTGCTATTTCTGAATGTTGACAAATTCTCCATAATAAGTAGTAAGTATTAAGCTGGGCCTGCTGGTTAGAGAGTAATTGGGCTACTAGCCAGTCCTAATGTGCTTATCAGAGCAAAGATCACAGAGTTATGGCCATTTCAACTGTTAAACACTGCTGTAACTCTGCTGTAATGCCCCAGTGCATTTCTCCCTTACGGAGCTATGTGTGTGGGTCTGAGCACGAAAACAGCATGGTTGTTTTTCACCACCTGTGCGCAACCTGCGGGGGGTGATTGTCCATGCGCGCCGCAAGACGACCGCCATACGACTTCCTCCCTAAAGACTCGAAGGTTGGCGAGTGGCGACCCCCCCGAAACCTACCCCCCCCCCCCCCCCCCCCATTTCATTCATTCATTCATCCATGTCAATAAAATCCTTAAACTTTCTCAATGGTGTGTTTCTTCCGACTAATATTGATTTTTTACGTGGCTGATCACGTCAGATCTCTGAACAGCATTTGAGCCAAATTTGATGATGATTGGAGCAACCGTGTGCCTGTGGCCACCGCAGGGACCCCTGATGTGTGACTATAGGCTACTCAACGGTGTCGCTCGCAAGTCCGGACAGAAAATGACAAAGAATGACATTTGCAATAAAAGTAAAACTTGTGACAATCCATTTCATGAAGAGGGGACGGGCATCTTATAGCAGCACTAGCCTATGTAACTTTTTTTTAGATTAACAAATAAGCCAATAATGAAACACAAGCTTGATATCAAAGATTGATTTGTGTTTCACTCACACCATATGGCTTCCTGCTTCCTCCCAAGGCTTCCTCCCTGCTGTGTGTGTGTGTGTGTGTGTGTGTGTGTGTGTGTGTGTGTGTGTGTGTGTGTGTGTGTGTGTGTGTGTGTGTGTGTGTGTAAATATAATGTGTTGTTGATCATTCCATGCTGTCTCATATAGGAGACCTATAGCTGACAAAATAGCAGCCCTGCATTCTGCTGGTGGAGTATGTCATGATAGACTTGGCAATCGCGCCCCTTAGCGGTGAAGTGGTTGAAATAGTAGCACGCCAGTACCACATGGTGGCGCACTATCCACACAATATAATGGGTCACTGTTTATTGCAGAGCCTCGCAGTTGAGCAGCTGCATCGATTCATGCACGATCATGTCATGAGTTTGTGTTAAGTGACAGTGACTGACTATGCCGTTCATTTGCTGTGGACAAATAGCAATAGGAGCAGTGTTATTTATGTGATTTAATTTTAAAATGCTCGTTAAAACGCGTTGCGTAACATCTCTGTGGAAGTGGTGGTGAAACTCATTAGGCTACCAGCCTAAATTGAACCTCATTGCGTAAAGCAGATTCTTGAGTGCAGCATCATCTGCTATTGAATGACAATGAATGACTGTACAACCAATAACTACAGGAATGTATTTATCTTGGTGACATGCAAGGCAGCCACATATTGGCAGCTCAGATTGAGATTGTCAGCGTTGGCCTACACACTGGATTCACTGGAAGTTATTAAAAAGATTCCTCGGCATGATGGGATGTTCTGTAAAGTAGTGTTCTCAGTAGAGAAATATTTATTTAACCTCAGGCAACCTCACTCTCACTGCCATTTCCTTCATTGCGTGTCCAAATTCTTACGGCAATTTAGGCAAGCATTGCAATTGCAAACAGTAGGCATGCAGTAGCCAGCATATAGCCTACCAGGTAGGCCATCATCAGGTGCTGCTCACTCGCACTTTTATAGCCACAGAGACCATGATTGCATCAGTGCATGCATGGCATGTACTTTGATTGTTGTACTTCATTCTCCCACCAACAGTATAGCTGGGGGCGCACTTGTAAAGATTTGGCTTTTGGTGACTAGTTTTGGAATTTTGGTGTGGTGTTAGGTATGGGTATAATGATTTCAAAAAGCTGTGCAAACGGATTGGGAGCGCCCCCTAGTGGTCTGTTTACACAGACTCAAATATTAGACACTTATAGGTATGGTTGAAAACCAAAATAATGGATAGAAGAGATTTTTAGAGATTCTGTTACTATTGGGTGTGCTAAATAACATACTAAAATCTTAGGAAAAACGAACAACCAGAAAGGCATCGTTTTCAAGATGGTGTCCACGGTGGCTAAAATGAGCTAAAATGCCTATAAACTGGGATTTAATATGTAAAAAATCATAACAATTATGCACTTCGTAACTACGTTTTTAATTTTGGCATGGTGTTAGGTATGGGCATAAGGTTTTCAAAAACCATCGCAAACTAATTTGGCTCGCCCCCTAGTGGTCGAGCCATGCCAAAACAAAAAGCAGTTACCAAGTGCATAATTGTTATGATTTTTTACGTGATGCTGCCGGGAGCTAAAATGCCTATAAACTGTATAAACTGTGATTAATGTAAAAATCATAACAATTATGCACTTGGTAACTGCTCTTTGAATTTTGGCATGCTGTTAGGTATGGTCATAAGGTTTTCAAAAACCATCGTAAACTAATTTAGCTCGCCCCCTAGTGGTCGGTTTGCAACTTTGGAATGAAACAGGCATTTTAAGCTCCCGGCAGCCATCATGGACGCCATCTTGAAAATGATGCCTTTCAAGTTGTTCGTTTTCCGTAAAAAATTAGTATGTTATTTAGCACACCCAATGGTAACAGAATCCATTGAAAAATCTCTTCTATCAATTATTTGGGGTTCCAACCATATACTGACATATCTAATAGTGGTTTCATTGCAAACCGACCACTAGGGGGCGAGCCAAATTAGTTTGCAATGGTTTTTGAAAACCTTATGCCCATACACTGACACCACGCTAGACGTCACATCCAATTTACCCCGGAATTTTCTATGTCTGCCAATGCAACTTGGTCCAATCCTTAATCACATACGGACAAACATCTATGCCGATGCTATCTAACTTGCGGCGGTAGCGTGCCTTGTCCACGGGCAACAGATCTTTCAACGTATGGCATTGCAAATACGTTTGATAAATCGCTACTCTGCTCAATATTGTTTTGAAAATGCCTGCAAATTGCATTGCAGTGAACGAGCGAAAATCACAATTTCACAGTTTGAGGCGCTGTTTACACGCCGTGGTGTCAGTGTATACCTAACACCATGCCAACATTCAAAAAGTAGTTACGAAGTGCATAATTGTTATGATTTTCTACATATTAAATCCCAGTTTATAGGCATTTTAGCTAATTTTAGCCACCGTGGACGCCATCTTTAAAGCGATGCCTTTCTGGTTGTTTGTTTTTCCTAAGATTTTAGTATGTTGTTTAGCACACCCAATAGTAACAGAATCTCTAAAAATCTCTTCTATCCATTATTTTGGTTTTCAACCATAGCTGTATCTAATATTTGAGTCTGTGCAAACAGCCCACTAGGGGGCGCACCCAACGCGTTTGCACAGCTTTTTGAAAACCTTATACACATACCTAACACCACACCAAAATTCAAAAACTAGTCAACAAGAGCCAAATTGTGGTGATTTCTTACGAGTTCGCCCCCAGCTAGTAGCCTATAAGCTATTATGACTTTCTTTGAGTAATTTACACAAGCCTGTGAGCCTGTGGGCTGGGCCCTAAATTGTAGAAGAAGCACATTTTTAACCTGGTGTACTTCACTACTTAACTTGGAAAACCTTGGCTTCAACGGTCTGGACCACTGGGAGTCCTTCTGCCCCTCTAGTCTGTATGGCATTCCTCCTCCTCCTCCTCCTCCTCCCCTCCTACCTCCTCCTCCCATGCAAGGTCCCGCGCTGCTCAAGCGTATTCAGTCCGTCCGTAGGCTAGTGTAGAGAGAGCAGACAGACAGCAGTTCAACTCCGCTGCCAAGTTGAATTCATTAAACTTTCAGCCAAGCCCAAAGCGCGTGTTCGGTTTACAACTTCGTATATATGTATATATTTTTTTTGACACAGCAGAAAAGAACAATTAGTTTGTTTTTCTTTTTTCTTTCGCGAAACAAAGTTATGTTTGTCCACACAGCGCAGGCACAATCATGATCAGTCTAGCTGCTGCCAAACAACGATTGATTAAAGGTAAGTCGAATGCCTAAAGTAAAATAAAGACACGTTGCTTTAGTCAACTACTAGTGTAATGTTTGTTTTCTGTTATTGTGATTTGGTATTAGCCACTACCTCAATGACTGACCGAATATGCTAAAACAGAATTACGAGTTTGGCACGACTTAAGTCTTTCTAGGGTTTATTACATTTCAATATAGTATTCCCCAGTTACACCCTGAAGTTGAGTATCTTGGGTCAGCACTCTGCGTTGGCGTTAATCAGTAGCCTAAACCTTTGGACTGCACTCACAGTGAACACGGCTCTGGGGACTGGGGTTTAGGTTCTAACTTATAAATGATGTCCCTGGCTTTGTTTACCTCCAAAGGTCATATCAGTTTCCTGCAGGGCTACCATGTTTACATTGTGATTTGTGGCTTTGGACAGGACTGCTTTGAGCAGCGACACAGAGAATAAGAGGCGGCAGACAGTAGAGCCATGGATGGCAGCAATGAAGTGGATCTGTCCAACAACAACATCACTCCACTGTGGAAACGACGCACAGCCAATGGGACTGGCCCGCGGGACTCCAGGAAGCCCAAACCGCGACCCCTTAGTTACCAAATTGATGGAGTTATGGTGACGGATTTCCCTGTGGAGGACAGGTGTTCCTTCACCCTGACCCAGCCTGCCGAGAGACTGATGACCACACGAGTGAGCGGGAACATTGCAGTGCTGAAACACATTCTGAACAAACCTGCCAAGAAGTCACGAGTGGTTCGCAGTATCAGTATTGGACATGCGTCCAATGGCAGTATCAGTATTGGACATGTGTCCAATGGCAATGAGCGCTTCCCCTTGTCCAGGTTCAGGACGGAGGACACCAGGTCGGCGTCCCTGGACAATAAGGTGTACAATGGGAGAGGCACTAACGGAGTCTCAACATGGCATGACCGACGTCTGCTCGATCACCAACCGAAGCGCTCGTCACTTGACTCCCGGAGAGACCAGATGGCTTTAGGAACGAGCTCTGAATCTGCTCCTCCAAAGCAGTCTTCCGCTGTCCTCTCTCTTCTCACTTCTAATAACAACTACAACCACAATCATCAGTACCTGCACAGCGACTCCTCTCCCCCTGGCAGCTGCACCCCCACACCCTCTCACAGTTCCACGTCCAGCATCCCCTCCCTGTCTTCCCTCAACTCTTCGGACCCCCCTACCCCGCGCTCGCCATCCCCAGCGGACAGGTGGGCAGTGAGCCACAGACAGTCCTCGTCCTCGCTGGCTTCCTCTCAGGATGCTACCCGCACTGCCTCTCCCACCCCCTCCTTGACCCCGTCCATGTCCGTCTCCCCGCCTCCCTCCGTTGTCCTAAGCACTCACAGCCCGGTTGCCCTGAAGATGGGCACCCAGCAGCTGATTCCCAAAGGACTAGCCTCCGACTCTCGCCACAAGTCAGCTTCTGCTGTGCACCAGGGCCAAGGTATGGCAGGGTTGCTTGGGCTAGATCACTCAAAGCGGGCCTTGAAATCCCTCAGCATGGTGGAGACGGGAGCATTCTTTTCTACGGGAGATTCTGGGGTATGTGGAGAGGGGACAGATGCTGAGGGCCCAGGAACTCTACAGAGGGGGTTGAGAAGTACATCCTACAGGAGGGCAGTGGTTAGTGGGGTAGACCTGGAGGTACCATCTGTTGACCCCAAGGCCCATCGTCTGTCCCAGCCTGCCCTCAAAGGGCTGCAAGAAGAAGGAAATAATAAACAAACATGGCCCACCAGCCCTGGCTCTGCCAAGCCTGCAGGTTCTGGTTGTGTCAAACCCAGTAGCACTTGCTCTGCTAAGCTTAGCAGCCCTGGCTCTGCCAAGACTACATTTCCCGGTTCTGCCAAACCCAGCACTCCTAGCCCTGCTAAGCCTACATGTCCTCCTGTTACTGTCAAAGCCAGCAGTCCCAGCTCTGCTAAATCTACAAGCCCTGGGAAGAACAAGGTTGGTACTACATAATATTTGAAGTATGCACCAGAATGTTTAATAGCACAGATGTTCTGTTCTACACAGAATTCTGAAGCAGATTCGATTTGTATACTGCATCTTTTCATTATTTGTTAGTCAGACCATGACAAAGCTTTAGTGTCTGACAGACACTAAAGCTTTGTCATGGTCTGCCTAACAAATGTACAGGCAAGGATAGTAAAACATTTAAAATCAGATTCAGAACTAAACATACAGTATCCACCAGCAATATGTGTGAAATAATACAACAAACAAGGCAAACAATGAAACAGTCCTGACCAGGAGACGGTGGATGCAATAGTTTGAGAAAAGTAATGCACACACACACACACACACACACACACACACACACACACACACACACACACACACACACTATACTGGACAGAGGAGGGTCCGGAGGCAGAGGAGCAGTATCATATTACATGTATTCATACACGACACATACAAGGTGAGTGTGTGTGTGCGTGTGCGCACACATGTTTTCTTTTAGGTTAAGGTTTAATTGTAATTGTAAATAATTGGTGTAATTGTGTGTGTACTGGATGTTTTAGGGGAGATTTGTTCAAAACAAGTAAGTTACGCACATCCAGTTCCTTGCTGGTGCTGGACACTAGATAACCGTACGAAAGGATAAAAAGTCTGCACACAGCTCTGCTCCACAGTGTTTCACCTGATGAAGTCAACAATGGCCGAAACGTTGTCAACCCTGTAATGTCGGTGTTTTCACAATAAATAAAACACTTAGGTGATGTTTGTGCCTCAGAAATAGCCAGTGGTTCCATTGTTGTTTCTCTTTCAGAGTCCTGATAAGAAGAAAGTATTAACCAGTCAGCGCACGTTTGACAGTGAAGGTGAAAGATACACCCTCTCTCAGCTTTTCTCTTATACTCGTCCTTCCTTCCTGTCTGCCTTTGTCTCCATACCTGATGCTCCCTGAAATGAATGTCTCTTAACATCGTACTCCCTCTTGCTGCCTAAATTGGCCATGCTTTCATGTTTGTCTGATATCTAGGGAGTGTGCTGGTGGCTAACCGGATTATCTGTTCACCACATAATCACAATGTCCCCTGGTGTTGTTCATTTCCCCTTCTGTTTCATGTCTATATGCTGTCCCATCTTAATAAACTGCATGAACAAATAGTCTTAACCACTTAAACCCTTGTTGTACATCAAATTGTGAAAATAGCCTATCTACGAGGAGCTCATTGTGAACTTGTAGATTGGTTATCTTCGCCGGATGGTTGCCTATTATAACATGCCCAGATTAAGGATGCTAGGATGCATGTGGCTTATAATCAAAACTTTAAAAGCTCTCTTATATGTGTGTTCCACAGAGGAGGAGCTGTATCAAAATTACCAGGAAAAGGCCTTGCACAATGACTCAGACGAGGATGCCGATTCTAAAGAGCCCAAACCGGATGAGCGCATCGTGGTGCAGTACCGGCCCATACGAATCTCCTGGGCCCAGCTTAGTGTGGTGAGCCATAGCACAGCCACTCTGCCACACAGAATGGATGTAGCAACTGCTGCCTCTTCCTTATCCCACTTGTATCTCAGTACACAGACAAACACATAGCTCTCTGGTTTGGAATGCCAGTGCTGTGAAGAATGCCGTCCTATCCGGTTTGGCAACAGCCCATTCCATCCTCCCTCTGTCTCTTTTTCTCTCTCTCTGTATCTCACTGTCCTGACTCCTGAGTGTCCTCATGGTTCGAAGTGAAGAAGCAGGGTCCAGTCTGGGGCTGGGACAGACAGACATACAGGAAAAAATACAGGAAGACTTAGGGGCACAAATCTAGTCTCTTGGCAAACTTGATATTCTTTAGAGTGAAAGTTTTTTTTAACAAGAGCAGCAGTCTGGTGGCTCTGCATTGCATAATATAGTTTAGGCTCAGAATGGAGTGATAGAACATAGAGCGGTAATTGACTAATGTAGTTTTCTACTTAGGCGTTCCTTTCAGCCTGCTGATGCTCAGTCTTATCTGGGGTTGCTGTCGAGGGCAAGCTCGGGACGAGAGATAGAAGAACAGTGCGACCGAGACTGCAAAGTTGAGCTGCCAAATTCCAGGGGCAGAGAACTGGAGGATGACACGAATGAAGTGGAAATTGGCTTCAAAATGGATAACATTCAGGGAATGTCTGAGGACATCTTTGTTTCCCTTTTGTCTGGCTGTCTCAGCAAGTAAAGTAAAGTAAAGGCACGGCAGGGAACACAGAACAGTGGGCACCAGCATACATTACTGAGCGAGGGGAGCTGCTCTGCTTCTGTTGTCGATTACTACTGATTTTTTTCTTCTTTTTCTGCAGCTGTTGACACTATGCTTGGCCAGTATGTAACTGTGGGGTAGGGGTTCCTCACAAAATATAGGCTTTACTGGAATCTGATTCAGATTGATAATTGCATGTGAAATGGATAAACATGCAGTGGAGAGCCATACAGGGTGTCACAGTCCTTGCTTTTGCCGTTCAAAATGGTCTCACACACAATATTAAGCTAATTGTACACACAGATATACACACACTGACCCTCCCTTCCGTTTCGCTGGCACCTGATAGGTACTTACTTTTCTGTTGACTATGGTTTCGCTTTTGACTACAATACACGCAGTGTCCCAGAGATCTCTGGTTTCCAGTAACTGTTTTGCCTACGCAGGAAGTGATGCCAGTCATCCTGGTTGGCTTCTTGAAAAATGTAATCGTACACATTCTCATGGATAGCTCGTCGTTCTGTTATCAGGAATTGGTCTTGGAACAAGTTTGGTAAATTAACTGGTGAGATAGAAAACAAGTGGAAGAGACCTGGAGAGCTGTTTAGTCTGTCTAAAGTCTTGTTTGTTCTCAGTGTTTGCAAAGGGCTACAGGGCAGAGACTGGAGAGCAGTACCTTACTAATGAAGCAGTATCGCTTCCTTGTGCCCCCCTTGTGGGTGTGTGGGGGGTTGGGTCAGTCTCATGGTGTTGGAGGATTGTTCTTCTCAAGGGAAAGACCATCGTGGTCAGATTCTTGGAATTATAAAATACTGAATTGCAACTACATTTTTTTTCTTCAAAAAACATATTACATTCATTTTAGTCAGTGGTGAAAATAGTAGTGTTACAGTGACACAGGAGAGTTCTCTGGAACTGGATCAAAATCTGACTTTTGAAGAAAGATGAAGTGTATTTATGAATGAGACAGAATTTGTATAATTCACACACATTGTCTCCCTGACAAACCATTTAGTCGAAAGAAAAAAAACAAGAGCTTTCACGTACATTATATATTATTATTACATAGGCTACCGATTAAAAAAAAGCCTTACAATATTTCTGTGTATACCCTCCCACTCTTTTCTCTGTTTTTCTGTGTGAAGGCCTTTCCTCTCCTCCCCTTTTTGTCTAAAGCGGCTTAGTGGAGCTCTAGTTCAGTTCCTTGAGTTTGGTATGAGAAGTGCTCCTTTGTTAGTGTGGGACACACACACACACACACACACACACACACACACACACACTAGGGATGTGTAAATGTGTTTAAAATGAAAATCGATTAGTATAATTCAATATTAACGATTAATCGTTTGGGGGGACGGAGATTTTTTTTAAATGTATGTTTACCTGTGACTTTTAGATGTAGGCTACTCTGTGCCTCTCTCGTCACATTTATGTGTCCTCTAAACCACATCATCACATTTTCTGTTCAGGTGAAGAAAAGTGGTCTGGCTGACAAATTGAGTCAAGAGGAACGCAAAAGACAAGAGGTGGGAATCTGGGCACACACACCACACACACACACACACACACACACTCTGAAGCATCTCTAGGCGGTAAAGTAGTATATGGCCATCCTTTTGGCTGCTGTAAACTCCACCAGACCAGTAAACAAAGCCCTTTAAGGCAATAAACAGCAAACAACAAGCTCATTAGACATAGTAAAATCCCCAGCGAATGAAGTCTCAGAATTAAATGAACTCAGTGGGTTTTACTGTGCATGTGCATGACCTGCAGTCAATCACAGTGATAAAAACTGTTTTAGAGGCAAATGGGATTGCTCATTAACATGCCAGGAACATGAATGTACTGTAGAATGCAGGTATGTCAAGCATGGTAAAGCTGGAGACCAGCCACACACACACACACACACACACACACACACACGCACACACTCAAGTCTCATTTATACTTTGTTTATTTATAATTTAGCCTATTATTAACCTATACTCTCTTGCTTTTCTCCTTTGTGCCATTTCATCCTAGGCCATTTTTGAAGTCCTCTCCTCAGAGCACTCCTACCTACACAGTCTGGAGATCCTAATCCGAATGTTCAAGGACTCTGTGGAGCTCAGCGACGCCATGACCAAGACAGAGTGCCACCACCTCTTCTCCAACATCACAGACATCAGCGTGGCCAGCAAGAAGTATGTTTGTGTGTCTGTGTGTGTGTGTGGGTGTCTGGCTTTATGTGCAAGAAAGTCCTATAGATTCTTGTGACATGCAATTTACAGAGCTGTAGGTTTATATACTGTAGTATGTATTTTTATTATCAGCATGCAGTGCTGAAGTCTTGGTTTTATCATGCCTGCATATTTCATAGGCTGTTGCACTGTTTCTGCTAATGAGTGTGACTGTTGATTCAACTGTACTTGGTGTGTGTGTGTGTGTGTGTGTGTGTGTGTGTGTGTGTGTGTGTGTGTGTGTGTGTGTGTGTGTGTGTGTGTGTGTGTGTGTGTGTGTGTGTGTGTGTGTGTGTGTGTGTGTGTGTGTGTGTGTGTGTGTGTGTGTGTGTGTGTGTGTGTGTGTGTGTGTGTGTGTGTGTGTGTGTGTTTCTGTCCGTGTGTAAACACTCATTGTTTTTGATGATGAGACCATTCTTTAAGCCTGACGCTTCACTTACCCCTCTCTGAATTGTTTTCGAGGTAATTTAAGTGGTATTTTCTTGGTGGAGGGTGATAGACACAGTACAGAGCCAGGCGAGAAGCCAGGGGCAAATCATGTAGAAAGACATAACATACTATTATATAATATTATATCCATGCATTATTATGAGTCATCATGAAATTGTGTGTTTACAAGACACATGTCCTTTTCATATTTGCCGGCTTATTGGTCTGGTCAGTTAGTCATTAGTTTCCAAGGATCTTATAAACACACACGCATGAGAGAACATGAAAGTCCAGATGAGAACTGCTGCTTCAGCGATTAATGTCTTGGAACATGCTCTCCCAGTGCTGAAAGCTGTTAAGTCTTCTGTGAGCCTCGGACTAATTTTTATCAAGTTCACTTTGGTGATGTGCTGTATCATTGTGTGCATGCAGGACCAGGACCAGCAACTGTTCTTTAACATTTGTTAACTCTCCAACAACTGCTGTGTGACATCCTCCCCCACACCACACCCTTTCCCTCCCATGCCACTGTCTATTGTACCTTCCCCCGCATTGGCTCCTACTGCCTGAATCACCCGCTAATGTTAAGTCATAATTTCTAGAGATCGACTGATGCCAGACCTTTGAGTCTGGTGCCAATCCAGATTTTTGGAGAGTCCTAGCCCATTTACCGAATATTAGACTGGATTCTTTGGGGGGGATATATTTTTTAATCAATTTGAGAAACTTTGATTTGTTCTGTTTGAGAACATTTAACTTACCAGTATGACGCCCTGAGGGCTCTTTGGCATGGGGGGGTCAGATCAACATATGGAATGAATTATGTACTGGCCATATATGGAGCGTATCTTGAGTGTACAGGGTTTGATGAGGTCAGATCAACATATGGAATGTCAGAACAGGTCAGCTCCATATATGGACATCTAAGGGTGGCAGTGGGGGCAGTGTCTTGAGTGTACAGGGGGCCCAGGTAGGGCCGGGCCTTAATTTTCAGGCCTGTTGAGAACTCTACTAATAACTTTGGAGCGGTCAGTGTCGTGATCTTCATATATGGAGACGGCCATATATGGAGACATGATGTCACTATATGGAGATCTAAGGGTCTCCATGATGTCACGAGGCGTGACCATAATATGGAGACGTGGGGTGACGGATTCATAGTAGATGCGATCTACGGCCGCAATAAGCAAACAAACATAATAGCATTATTGTGTGTCACTTTCTCTGCTCTGTGTTTGGCATCCTTACCTTTAGGGTTTTGTGTTCTGAGATTGTGATGGTCCACTAATTACTTATCAGGGTTGCATTCAAATTGCAAACCTGCCCTGTGGCCTCTCACACCATTTGCATGAAATCTCTACCCTGCCCTCCTCATGAAAAAAACCAAAACAAGAGCAAACAAACTTAGAGTGGAGATGGGTAGATAGACGGATACAGAGACGCTGAAGACAATAGAAGGATGCCTCGGTCAGTAGCCTGTAGCACTGGTTCAACAGGATGTTTGACTTAGTTGTATCACATAATAGAAGCATTGGACGCAGCTCCTCAGACTAAACAGCAGCTCCTCCTCTCTGGCTGCAGGCTGCAGACTTGTGTGTGTGTGTGTGTGTGTGTGTGTTTGTGTGCGGGCGCTGGGCGGGTGATCATTTTATAATGCCAGGTGGTTTGCTTGATCAGGTTTCACTGGCAGCCTCCGGGTTTATCAAACTTGATTTAGCGTGCTTTACTACTGGAGGGGCAGAAATTCACAGGGAGAATGTTCTCCTGAGGGCTGACATACTTTAGTCCTCCATATTATCTGACTTCAGCCTACCACCACTACCCCCTAGCAGCCTTGACCTCTCCTCCCTTCATTCTACCACCCCCTGTTATGATATCCTCCTCCCGTGCGTGCGTGCGTGCGTGCGTGGGGCCTTGTGACATCTTTAGGAAGATCAAAGTTCAGAGGCTATAGGGTCATATGTGTGCACAAGGTCATGTCAGGAGAAGAATATGTTACACAACTGTTACCTAGAAATAGGTGCCTGGTTCATGACTTATGATGGAACCGTGTGTGCGCGTGTTTGCATGCGCGTGCACACAGTGATGAAATGGGTCCTAGAGTAGAATGGCTCCGCTCTACAGATGAGCTCAAACCAACTTCCATCTGGTCAAGGTCAGCTTCCTGTGCCTGTGTCAGAGTTTCCTGTTTGTCACCTTGAAACATAACGACACATACTCAGTTGCGGGGTGGCTGGAATGGCGTGCTATTAAATGAGCCATCTGTCCGTGTGCAGGAAGAGGAAAGCCTTTGTGTTACACGTTTAATAGCTGCTCCCTTCTATTTTAGGCGGCCGAGGAGTTCCTCTTCTGTGATCTTATAACGGGGGGTTAGAAGAAACATGTTTGACACTATGCTTCCTGACTTTGTGTCTGACCATGTATCCTATATTCATTATCCTTTAGTGGGATGATGAAAGTGGTCCGGTGTTAATGTATTTTCCATGTATGGCACATTGGCACATCTCTGACATACTGTACTACTACTAACCAGTGTTGTTTAAGTTGCCTTTAAAAAGTAATTAGTTAGTTATACTAGTCTGAAAAAGTTACTAATTACATTACTAGTTACTAAATTATAAAAGTTACTAGTTACTTTACTCTACTTTATAAAAAAATAAAGGTTTAAAAAAATATATAAGATTTTCCAATTCAGACACATTGTTTTCAAGGACAAAATATTCCCTAATGTCACTGGTCCAGTTGTGGTTTGTTTTAAGCTCTACTCTAAGAAACAGGAATAGAACACTTATGCCAATAGTACAATATCCAAAATCACAGACAATATACCGTCTAAGGATATGGATATAATACTGATGCCCTGCCCATGCACAGACAGTAAGTAAGTAGCCTTGCCGAGCCATGAGGCCCATAGGGCAGGAGCCTATCTCCTGTTTCTGTAGCGTGAGGCAGCTTGATGTACAAGTACACCCCCTGGACATGACGCTAGTATGTCGCAGGGATTTACCCCCAATCCAACCCTTGATGCTGAGTGTCAAGCAGGGAGGCACTGGGTCCCATTTTTAGAGTCTTTGGTATGACCCGGCCGGGGATCGAACCCCGACCTCCCAGTCTCAGGGCGGACACTCTAACCACAAGGCCACTGAGCTGGTTGCACAGACAGGCCTAAAGTAATTACCCTATGTTACCCTATGTTGACCAATCATCATCATTATGATGATGCCCTGTGGAAGCCACTTTCTCTTTCTGTGGAATGTGTTTCACTCTGGGAGCGCACTCAGCACACCATGTCAGTTTACATGACAGACTTTGCACTGGCAGGAGAAGGAGACAGTTATTTTGTATTACATTACGTAACGTGGGTAACTACAAACTCACCCATTGAAAACACAGTAACTATAATGGTGTTACTGTAACTGAATGGAAAAATGTTACGTTACAAGTTACAGCAAAAAAAGTTTCTTTATGTAAAGTAACTTAATGTAAGGGCGTTAGTTCCATCACTGCTACTAACCCTACTTCTGCCACCACTCTGTCGCCACCACCCAGGTTCTTTAATGAGTTGGAAGACAGACACCAGCAGAACATAGTGATTGACGACATCAGCGACATCGTCTTCAAACACGCCCAGGCCAACTTTGATCCTTACATCACCTACTGCTCCAATGAGGTCTACCAACAGAGGAGCCTGCAGAGGCTAGTGTGAGTGAACATGCACACTCAAATGCACGTACATGCACACACACATGCATGATGCACGCCACTATGCCCTTATTATATCCCTCAGCGATGTGTTATCAGTGACTGATAACACAGATACACTGTGAACTGTTCTGAGCCTTTGAACCAGAATGATTTTCCAACCAATGAATTACTCCCACTGCAGGTCTAAGAGCGCAGTGTTTAAAGAGGTTCTGACCAGGATAGAAGGCCACCCTGACTGCAAGAACCTCCCCATGATCTCCTTCCTTATCCTCCCCATGCAGAGGATCACACGGCTGCCGCTACTCATGGACGTGAGTAGTACACAGATTCAACTGTACTTGACTGCCAGACACAGCCCAGGGTTTTGGCTCTGTGGACTCTCAACTTGCGCAACAATTACTATACTATAGAATTTTATGACTTATATTGCTCTCCAATCTGTTATAAATTTTTTCTTTTAGCGTCATTCATTGCGCTGGCGTTTACTTTCCCCCTAAGTCCCCTTTCCTCTCCAAGACTATTACACTTGGGAGACAATTTGGCATCCTTTGTTGAACACTTCCTTCAAAAAGACTGTCTGCACATTTCGTTCCCCTACGATCAATCCAACATCCCATACCTAGAAAAAGTAGCTTTTACTTAGTTTATCCCTCCATCTCCTTTACTTCCCCGTTTATCACGCTCCTTTTATCTGATTTCTTCTAGCCGCTCTACCCCTCTGCCATATTCTCACTCCTGCTCTTCCTTTCCTTGCTTTCATCCCTCTCCATTCTCGTGCTCTGTCAGAGGCTCCCCGGGGACTCTGGTTTGTAAAGCTTGTAGACTTCCTCAGAGGCTTTGTGGACCCTGAGAAAGTTTTAGATTTCCACCACTTTATTTAGGCTTCAATATGTTATCAGTATTTTGATAATGTCAAGGCGTGTTGACTTGAGCCCTGAAATTCCATGCGTTCAATGTTGAAGGTTTTGCCGTGCAAATGTACCAACATGATTCTTTTAGGGTGGAATATCAACATACCCGACCTGTCCCCTTGTTCCCTCTCTTGCAGACTATTTGTCAGAAGACGCCAAAAGACTCTCCTCGATACGAGGAATGTAAGAAGGCATTACAAGCAATCAGCAAGGTCAGTCACTCGGAAATCAGCTAGGGGTGAACTTTAGATGTTCATACACACTCACCAATGGGATGGTTAAAATGTTTGAAAAATGTAGTTGTAGATTTGCCATACTGATATTCGGAAGCCTGGGCCATGTGCGTTTCGGCTGTTATAGGCAGTTTGTCTGTGTGGAGGAGGAGGTGCCATGTGTACCCTTAAGTGAACATGAACTGTCAACCCCGTTATTTTTGTTTCCTTGTACAATTAATTGTAATTTGTGGAATCAAATAAAGAACTAAAGTGTGTGTGTGTAGGTGGTAAGGAAGTGTAATGAAGGAGCTCGCACCATGGAGAGAACAGAGATGATGTACACCATCAACTCCCAGCTGGAATTCAAGATCAAGGTAAGGATGCGGGGGTGAAGAATACACCAGGCAGGAAAATGCAACAAAAAACAATGGCATGCCTTTCTGTACTTGCTACACTTGGTAGACTTTGCAATCGCACACACGCACGCACGCACGCACGCACGCACGCACGCACGCACGCACGCACGCACGCACGCACGCACACACACACACACACACAGGCTGTTCCCAAGCTGTTTCCCATGCATTCTTTTTGAAACATACATATTATTCATTCTTGTTAGCAATTGGCATGGATATGCTGACAGGTGTCTCTATGTGAAATACGGACATGGAGTGTTTTATTTCATACAACCATGCACAGACACATGTACAACACAACACATGTAGAAGAACATATATGCAGCATGGTCACACGTATGTGCACATACAGACAGTCACAGAAGTGTGTGTGTGTGCACGTGTGTGTGTGTGTGTGTGTGTGTGTGTGTGTGTGTGTGTGTGTGTGTGTGTGTGTGTGTGTGTGTGTGTGTGTGTGTGTGTGTGTGTGTGTGTGTGTGTGTGTGTGTGTGTGTGTGTGTGTGTGTGTGTGTGTGTGTGTGTGTGCGCGCGCACTTGTGTGCACTGTGGGAAAAACCTCTTGGCACATTTGGAATTAACAGATGTCTACTGAACATATCCTCAAACTGCATAGCCAGCTGTTCATGCACTCGTGCACGCAGCCATACACGATGCGCGATGTGAGAGTACGTCCCCATAGAGGACGACATTTCTGATGTGGTCCGTCCACGTGGTCCAGTGCCATTCGTAGCAGTCTTGTGTAGCTATACACATAGCTGAACAAAACACCAAACCTAATATAGATAAATGGTAAAGGGTTCTTTATCCAAAGTTCTTGACACTGTGCATTGCATTCATCCATTCATACACTCATTCACACATCAATGGGGATGGCAGAGGAAACCATGCAAGACACCAACCAATCGGGAGCAGTTAGGGGTTCAGTGTCTTGCTCAAGGACACTTCAACACTAATCCAGGGTGAGCCAGGGATCGAAATTATAACCTTCCGATTCCCAAGCGGCTTCTCTCTATCACCCGAGCCACTGTTGCCCAAATGGTGTGTGATTTATATCAAGCTTACCACCTACCATACATGTTTGTTTGTTTTGTTTTAGAGCTTTTATAATTGTGATCTAATCTTCATTTACTCTCTCTCACTTTACTGCCCCCAGGCTTTCCCTCTGGTCTCGTCCTCCAGGTGGATGGTGAAGAGAGGCGAGCTCACAGCTTTAGGGGAGGAGAATGGCATTTTCTCCAAAAGGGTGTCACGACAACAAGTCTATTTTTTCCTCTTCAATGACGTCCTCATCATCACCAGGAAGAAGAGGTGAGCCTATATCACTACTGGCAACTATATTCACTCAGCAGCTGTTCACTACTAGCCTAGCGACAGATAACGGCCAACTGGGTGTGTGTGTGTGTGTGTGTGTGTGTGGGGGGGGGGGGGGGGGGGGGTCTGATGGTAATTCCGACGGAGCATTAGTCCGACATGTGGGAACAACGGTCGGACTAGCACTCGAACATGCGCTGCTCCCGTGCTTGCTGTTATGGTTAGGTTAGGGTTTGAGGTAGGTTGTCGGTCTAATGACTGTCGGATCAATAATAGTGTCGGAACTAAAGCCTGTACCCGTATGGATGTGGGTGGGTATGTGTGCCGTATGTATAGGGGTGGCACTGCAGTGATAGTGGCTCAGGAATAGAGTGGCCGGTAGAGCAGGCAGATAGAGTTTGATCGCGGGCTTCCCCAGAGTCTGTGTCGAAGTGTCCTTGAGCAAGACTCTGAACCCCTAATTGCTCCCAATGTGCAGGTTGGTGCCTTGCATAGTTTCCTCTGCCATCGGTGTATGAATGGGTGAATGTAATGCACAATCTATGTAAAGTGCTTTGGATATAAGTGCTATATAAATACACCATTTACCATATGCGCACAATTATATTGTGGTAAGCACTACGGTCTTGGTTTGGTGGCTTTCACATAATTCACCTGTTCTGACATGTTCAGAGTGAGTGTTAGTTTCTATTGTGTGTGTTGGTGTGTGAATTACTCCTGACCATTGTGGCCAAGTGGACAATTACTGGGTGTGTCATATTGTCTCCTTTTACTGAATGGGTTTGGACCTGGTCCTGGGAAACGAGTGCATGTGTGCCTGGTTGTTTTTAGACGGACTAAACTTTCCAGTCCACTCACTGAAATGTGTGAGACCCTTGAAACATATGAACCGTCAAGAAAGTGCAAAACGCGTCATTTCACAGACATGGCGCGAAGGCCGTAACACGGCAATAACATTCCTTTTGAGCAACGTTTTGGTGAACTGGACGGTAAATGTGAGTACTTTTCAACACTGTATTGCAGACTCATGCACATGTGTGTGACTGTTGAACAGGCGCTATATAAGGCCTTGGACTGTCATTCCACCTGAACATGCTCCAGCATTGCCTATTGATTCTATGGTTGTCTTCGTTGATTCTTTCTTTGTATGTACTGCTAGTGCACTGCTGCTGTTTGGAATGTGTGCCCGATTGCCCGTATGGATGGGCTGGTTTTGGAGAACCTTTCATGTGATAGACGGTCAGACAGACATAGAGCTTAGTTTGCACATGTGCTGTCATATGTGTGAGCTGAATGGAGCTGTTCATTGTCAGCCCTGTCAGAAGGAGTTTATCCCCCGCGTTTTGCATAGTTTCTTGCAACGTTAAGAAGTAAGCCACATAAGAGAGCTGCAGTTTTTCGATTGTGCGTGCATGCATTTGTGTGAGTGGTATGCACAGTCCACACTTGTCTATTTTCTCCATTAAGAACAAGGGGGGAAAAAAAGTTCCCCTCCATCTCCCACAGTGCCTGGAACTGATTGTCCTGCCACTCGCTACTCAGAATTCCTAAGAATCATAAAAAACATTCCATATGATATTTTTCTGGGAATCTGATACGCAATAGCAGGCTCCAGCAGTGTGCGGTGTCAGTCGCGTGTTTGGAGGAGGGATTGTGGATAGGGAGTGCTCCGGAATTAGAGTGTGTATGTGTGCGTGCTGTATGCTTGAGAATGGGAGAAGCTGTTATAATATTGGTTTGTTCTGTGGAGGAAAGGAAGTCCTGCTGTGGCACGCTACTCTACTGCACTGCACTCCATCTGCAGGAACCAAAACCAAAACACTCCAGGGGTACATGAGGCTATAGAGCAGGTTGGGCAGGCACAGGTCGGAGAATGCATAATTGTTCTCTCCCTTGGCATTTCGACTTGAGCAGTTAAAGCCACTTTGCAGCTAAACACACATGGATGCCAAAAGCAACTTAATAGCTCGGTGGGATTCCATGTCCCATTTGTATTTACATGTTAGGCATTTAGCTGAGCGACTTACGAGTGGAACAACTGAATAAGCTTAAATCTCTCAAGGGCCCAAAACCACAGGACACAGACAATAGATATAAACATTCCTGAGTTTGTAGAACTATAGCCAAGCAAGAACAATGCAGGCAAAATGTATCTTGCTTTATTCCACTGCAGAAAAGTACGCTCTGCCTGGCCTGTCAGAGGTTCAAGAGTGTGATGTCTTATATGGTGTTTGCCCAAAACGCTTCTCCTAGAACAGAGGTTCCCAACCACTGGTACGTATACCTGTGCTGGTACGCAGGACATGTACCTCTGGTACGCGAGAAGGGAATCACACATATTCCCGACCGTGAATCTATAACCGTGTGTCACCAGAATCAATGATATGGTCAATGACAATGATATGCAGAGGGAATCTTGAATAAACAAGAAAGTGGCCGCACATGCTAATAGCTAAAGTGCCAATATTTTATTTCAGTCAGGACAACTCGAGAATGGATGGAATATATATGTATTGAATATAAAATGAGCAATATATTTATTATGGTTTGGCGATGAATCTGCTTTTTAGGTACTGAGATCAAGTGCATCAGTCCCAACCATAGGGACTCCGAATCCCCCGTACCTAAACAGCAGATCCAAAATGACAGGTGGTATCTGGGGTGGAGGAGGGTGAGCAGCAACAGTTTAAGCAGGCAGCAGCGCAGCAGTATCAGTGTGCAGCAGCAAGCAAGCAAGCAGATTGAGCAGAGCAAACTTCCAGTTTAAATAGCCGGTATGGAACTGGAATGAGTGTGTGATTGGATGAAGTGAATCATGTGAATGAGAACGTGATGCTGAGCCCAATTAGCCCAGTTCCTGACTGAACTTGCTCTGCGCATGTCTGTGACAGGCGCAATGCTCATTTATTATAATTGTCTCTCTGACAAGGAATTAATATTCCAGAGCCTCTTATAATTGAGTCCTTATAGTCACTTTTGAGCTAACCCCTCCTTTATTTGAACTTGAAACACCACATGACCGTGATCCCGACTTCTCACAGCACAGGGACTGGTCTTATTTAAAACCGTGTTTCCCTACTCCCTTCTGATTGGTTGCATGACTCTCTGGCACCATACAGCCGAAACGTTGGATTCATGATGTCTTAATCTGCTGCGTCCTAAAAATGCCAAATATTGGCACTTATGACGCTGTCAATCAACAAGCATATATGATATATAGGGCATTCATTTAGAAAATAGCCGTGGTGAGCTGGTAGATCTGCTATTTTAAAAATGTCAGAAGACATTTTAACAACACAAATTTTGTATCAGGGTCACTGGTACAAGATAGTTTCAGATGGGGGAGGGGTGGGAAGTGGGGCGGGTTGTGGTCCGTGGCCACATACTTATAAATGTAGGGGGTCCTTGACATGAAAATGTTTGAGAACCAGTAAGTTCAGCTTGGTTATGGTTAGTCGTGTCCTGTGAGAATAGACTCCACTGTGATGGCGTCTCACGGCAGGACAATGTGCTGCAGAGCTCTGGCACTCTGGAACACTTATATAACACTGACTGCACCAGCTGGCCCCTCTCTCATCTTTACCCAGCCCAGTGAGCCCACCCCCTTTTCCTCCTGTCTCACACTGCTGGGCCTCACATCCAACCACTGTTATTGTTGAGGATGTGTGGAACAGTTTCCATCTCTTTCTTTCTTTCTTTCTTTCTTTCTTTCTTTCTTTCTTTCTTTCTCTATCACTCCCTTTCTATTCCTCTCTGCTAATTGCATGGTTTTATCTCAAATGCCTCAAATCATGAACACAGCGTGCGATTTCCGTAAAATTATGCACGATTTTCTTATGAACTTTCAGATCAGCCTCATGGTGTTGCTATAACAGGCCGATTCGTGTTTTTACCTATAACTGCACAGATCTGTGTAAAACTTTGTATGCACACCCCCTAGAGGCCATGGAAAAATTGCCCTTTATAGCGCCATCAGGAGGCTGACTTATGTAAAACACATTTTTGATATTGCTCCTTCAGATTTTATCCAAATGTCACGCAAATCGGTACACATGATCTCTATAGTCATGTGATCAACACAGATCTGTGTCATGATACAGATACAGGGCGGCTGTGGCTCAGGAGGTAGAGCAGGTCGTCCAATGATCCATGGGTCGGCGGTTCGAATCCCGGCTCCTCCTGTCTACATGTCGAAGTGTCCTTGGGCAAGACACTGAACCCCAAATTGCTCCCGATGTGCTGGTTGGTACCTTGCATGGCTTCCGCCGCAATCGGTGTATGAATGTGTATGTGAATGGGTGAATGTAATGCACAATCTATGTAAAGCGCCTTGGATAAAGGCGCTATATAAATGCACCATTTACCATTTACCATTTATGATAATATTCCATTGTGGTTGACTACGATTTACATCTAAACTTTACACATGTGGCCCGTTTTGAACAAAATGCCTCAAATCATGAACGCAGCGTCCAATTGCTGTGAAACTTTGCACGCACATTTCTACTACGTTGAGGAACAATTAATGCCACCCTTTTAACATTGCCCTATTATAGTGCCACCAGGAGGCACATTTTTGTAAAAAACAAACAAACAAAAAACCACAACAAAAAAACAAACAAACAAAAAAACCACACACACGTTTATATTACTCGTTCCTGGCCTGTGCTGAGCACTTTCTCTGTTCTTTCTCCCTATTTCTCTGGGAAACATCTAATACCTTTGCTATTCGATGTAATCCAGAACACCCCACCCCCCCACAGACACACACACACACCACAGACACACACACACACACACCACCACCACACCCACACACATCCCACATGTAGAATCTCCACCCATCCCATTCCACAGTGTAATGTAAATGGAATTCCAGACATTTGGGCTGAAGGGTCTGCATACAGGGGCTGTATGATCCTGGAATGCCTAGACCCCCAAAACGAATCTGACACTCAGTCGGAGAAGCCATTCCCCAGCTGTTTAAACGTTTTTGTGGCACAAAAGGAGACAAACTTGAAGTTTGAAATGTCACATCCGTGATCGAAGCCTCTGTTGCAGAAAGTCTTGTTTATGTCTTATGTTTTATTCCTCATTTCAATTGGTTCTCTCTCTCATCCAAAACTAATAAGCTTTAGGAATGGAGACCGGATGAGTCGGTGTGAGAATCATGAAACCGTAAACAGTCTTTATCTTCTCCTGTTTTTCTTGTTATTTTTGTTTATTTGAAATGCAGTATTGTCTTTTGTATATTATGCTGTTTCTATTGTTAAACAAACATACAGTTTTACGGATAATACCGGTACGTTACATTTTGCTACTTATGTGACTGACTGACAAATATACCCTTCTTGGTCCTTCTTTTTAAAGCTGATCAGAGACAGGTTGACTAAATCTGGGGACAATATCATTTTCCTGTTACATTGTCAGGCTTGTGTCCAGTACTGTCTTTGCTCTGTATTCTCCACCTTCCAGTCCATTCACCTTTTCACCTCCACTAACCCAACCAACGTGTGTGATTTATCACATTCTATAAATTGTTCCTCTAGCTGGCTAGAGGTTAGCCCACTCCTGTTCTATGGCATTTGATTGGTTAAGGACAGCGGCGAGCTTGGGGGGGGGGGGCGTTGATGGTCTAGCGGTTATGGTGCATACCACACATAGGCTCCAGTGCAACCTGTCAGTGAGCCACAGGATCGATTCCCAAGCCTGGCGACCGTGTGTGTGTGTGCGCGACTGTCTGTGCGCATGTGTGAGTTAGCTAAAACCAAACTAAAGCTAGGTGAAAAAATAAATAAATAAATAGATAACTGAAACATAAATAAAAGACTGGGGGGGGGGGACTAATTGAAATTATATTGAAACGATATATACCAAATATGTTTTTAGATTTATATCTTTTTTTAAATTCAGAAGTCATCAGATGTGTCAATACAGCAAGCAGGGGGATGCATTTGGTGCATGTGTTAATACAAACAAAAATAGAAAGCTCAACTAAAACTAGCAGAGCCACCAATGAGTCACACTGAAACTAAACTGAATTGAA
This sequence comes from Electrona antarctica, assembly GCF_951216825.1. NCBI lineage: Eukaryota > Metazoa > Chordata > Actinopteri > Myctophiformes > Myctophidae > Electrona > Electrona antarctica. Next base: position 28,338,215 of record NC_136792.1, read on the forward strand.
AACAAAAGCCTTGGGTAAATGTGTGCGTGTAGTAGAGTGCATGCCATATGCTGGCTCACAGGAAGCTAGTTCCTGTCCAGCAGTCTCTTTGCCTGACTGCTGTACTGGACTCCTGAATGACATAACACAGGTAGGTTTCAGCTATCATGAAGTGGGGCCACATGGAATGAATACTCTCCCTCTCTTTCTCAGTACAGCAATGAATTAGAGGTCTCATGGGAGTTTTTTTATTATGCATTCCAGATGTCTCCAGCTAACGGGAATAACTGTTGGGTGGATGATCATGTTAAAATGGTGCTTATGGGAAATGTAGTCGAGCATTAAGGTAACAGCCATAGTGGAGAAGTGGCTATTCGGAGACCAAATCTGCACGTCTTGCAAGGTCCACTTTTCACTCGAATAGTTGTTGTTCAACCATGATAGCTGGAATACACTGGATTCAATCTTATCTAGCCTCCCTTCTCTCTTTCCCAGCGAAGACAACTATACAGTGATAGACTACGCCTTGAGGGACCAGATCTGGGTGGGTCCTTGCCAGCCGGAGGATCTCTGTCTGTCGCCAATCAGAACTACTGCCAGCATGCTGACCTCCCGACAGCCTGGCACCAACCACCTCTTCCGCCTGCGTTTCCACAGCAACCACTCTGGTGAAGTGCTGATGATCCTGGGGGTGGAACTGATGTGAGTGTTTATTTTTCCTCTCCAACTTGTCTGCGTTATTTTTTTGTTTTAGTTTAGTTTTGTTTTTTCATGTGTAAGTTCAAATACAGATCAATGTGATTTGTTCACTTCAAAATATGACACCAACAAGTCCAACATATCTCTTTAAACCATGCTAATGAGGTTGAAATAGTTTGTCTGTGTACTAGCTGCATGATATACGGAGACATTTGTAACTTATGCATGATGCTTGTCACCGTAATGGTTTTGTTTGATTGGGCGTCTCCACAGCCCAGGAATCTCCCCGGAGGCAGCAAGACTGTTTAAAGTTGGCTGGCATATGCTGAAGTTTGTAGCAGGGTGCGAATGATTACTTGCACATATGAGCTAGAAATTAAATCAGCTTGTGCTTTACTTCCTTGACATTCAGGCCATAATTTGGCTGTGTTGGTAAAGCTCTATCTGTCTGAACAGTCATCCACAGATTATGTAACGCACAGAAACAAACAGATCTGTCCTTTTATTAGACTCAATGCTGGGTGTGTTTGTTCTATCTATTGTTTATAAACTAGCAGGCATTGTACAGTACTGTAATGTGTAATCTGTCACACACAGACATACATGCACACGCACTGCTTTGTGCTGTAACTACACAATCAAATCCTCAGTGTTAATCTAACCACATGGAGCCTACCGTCCCTATTCTGGAGAAAACAGCAGTGAGCAGATCTACAAGCTCACTGTGAGTTTGTAGATTGGATATTTTTGGCAAAGGGATATGGTGTAGAGGGGGAAAAGAATATGGCAGCCTAGTATAGACTCCTGGGGCACTCGTACAATGAAGTATAGTGTTTAAATGGTTAACTGTACAATTATGTGTTCATTTTGACACTCAGGGCAGTATTATGCGTGTCTTAAGTACCAGGTCTTATAACTTAACTTAAGACCTGGAGGGATGGCCAATGCTGTTTGGCCACTCAGAATAGCCAAATGGCATTGATCACGCCTCCAGGTTAAGTTAAGTAATAAGACCTGGTACTTAAGACACGCATAATACTGCCCTCAGAGTTAAATGAACGCTGATGATTTTACTGTGTATTTTGCTCTGGTTCAAGGCGGCTTTGTTATGAAGTGTTTTCACACGCAGGGCCGGTTCTTCCTCATTCCTTTAAGGATGGAGAACCTCCCTCAGTGTGCTCGTTACTAAAGGGCTATGCAGTACAGTAACCCTACCCTCACAAACCACAACAATGTTGAACGTGTCTCAACTTTCTGTTGGCCCTGAAGTCGCCACGAGATCTTAATTATATCTTTGATTATATCTTAATTATACCCTGTGTATGATGTGGCATCTATATATCTCTGGGAGGACGTTTTCCGTAGAAAGAATGCGTGGGGTGTATATTGATTTGGTAATTGGGGCTACTGATGTGAGTCAGACACAGTGTTGCAGAGGGGGAAACAAGTGAGGAAATGAGGTTGTGTGACAGAACCCTGAGTCATACAGGATGGGGTAGGGGGTCTAACTGGGGGTCTAACTGTCCCTACAGTACAAGTGTATTTGTTGTCCTGGAAAGCCCCTCGACCCCCACCAGACCCCGTGGGTCTGGTGGGGCCCCAGGCTAAGATGTGTGTGTGTGTGTGTTTGTGTTGTTTAATGGTGCTAAGCACTGTATTGCTGACTGAATGAGTTGACAAAAGGACTCCCTGGTGACCGTCCATTGTGATATAGCGGTTGCTAGGCATTGTTACAGTGGTTGCCTAGCACCGGACCATTGTCGAGCAGGCTCGTTCCCACGACTGTCCTCACTTTCTCCACTTCCCCTTTTATCACTGTCCCATCGTGCCCCATGTTGTCTCCTCTGTTACACTGTGCTCTGTATACGTATTGTCTTCTCAATAGCCGTGGCATAACTTCTGTCTTCCTCCAGCCCTTCATCCCAGATGACTGGTCTAACCTAACATGACGGGTGCAAGTGGCATCACATTATCCAGCGTCGAGCACTTCCATCCATCAGCGCTAATGACATAAAGCAGACAGAGAGAGGATGTTTAAAGTAGAGCCTGACCAATGCCTGATTTTTGGGTCTGATCCTGATTTTGTCCTACTGATTACCAATGTTTTGACGATACTTTGTCAAAATGTGCAGACTCAATTCAAATTAATTTGATTTAAGTCTGTCAAAATGTGCAGACTCAATTCAAATTAATTTGATTTAAGTCTGCTATTTTCTTTTTACTTTTGAGATGTTTTGCCTCAAAACATTTCTAAACAGCAATGCCAAGTTCATACCGAAAGGTATTAAGAGACCAGTCCCAAATATTGCCACAACGGACGAGAAAAGGAGTGCTGTTGAGCATTTGTGGCTCAAACGTGAAATTCCACACATTCTGACAGGAGGCGGGGCTCTGCTGTTCTTCGCAGAGCTGGCCTTTATTGACTTTGTGGTTTCCCCGTAGGTATTGGTGGTTGGCTGCCTTCAGCTCGTCCACTGCTTTATTGTACTTGTCTGGGGCAGAGGGTCCAGGCTGTGTATACAGCGGTAGGCTGTGTGGTGCTGTCTGGGACCGAGGGTCCAGGCTGTGTAGGCAGCGGTAGGCTGTGTGGTGCTGTCTGGGGCCGAGGGTCCAGGCTGTGTAGGCAGCAGTAGGCTGTATTGTACTTGTCTGGGGCCGAGGGTCCAGGCTGTGTAGGCAGCAGTAGGCTGTGTGGTGCTGTCTGGGGCTGAGGGTCCAGGCTGTGTAGGCAGCGGTAGGCTGTGTGGTGCTGTCTGGGGCTGAGGGTCCAGGCTGTGTAGGCTGTGTGGTGCTGTCTAGGGCTGAGGGTCCAGGCTGTGTAGGCAGCGGTAGGCTGTGTGGTGCTGTCTGGGGCTGAGGGTCCAGGCTGTGTAGGCTGTGTGGTGCTGTCTAGGGCTGAGGGTCCAGGCTGTGTAGGCAGCGGTAGGCTGTGTGGTGCTGTCTGGGGCCGAGGGTCCAGGCTATGTGGTGCTGTCTGGGGCTGAGGGTACAGGCTGTGTAGGCTGTGTGGTGCTGTCTGGGGCTGAGGGCTGTGTAGGCTATCTGGGAAGATACTGTAGCAACTGCAACTGTTAAACTGCAGTAGACCACTCGTTTTGGCACCGACCACAACAGTGACATAATAACTAAGCCAGACAAACAGACAGCTGGAATAGGACTGGCACAAGGATGCCTCTGTTCTGTGGCCCAGACAGCCTGTTTAACATTGTTTTGTTCTTTGGTCTGTGTATGTATCCGGGTTCCAAGTATCTAAATAACAAAAACAGCAGGACTTCAGAACACACACAGAGGACAAAACAATGGCCAGTCTGAAGATACTGGCCTTAGTAGGTAGAGAGAGAGAGTAAAAGTGACTGTGTGCGCACGCACGCACATACACGTTGTTTTTTTTGTGTGTGTGTGTGTTCCTGTTGAGTGCTGACCCTGTTGTTGTTGACTTGAGACAGTCAACAGTGCTTCTCTATTAGGAGAACAGTGCAGCCACAGAAGTCTGCTCAAAACAACCATGGGTCAGAGAGATACAGTGCAGC